>NC_091171.1:41518253-41818253 GCF_040958095.1 Procambarus clarkii
AAATATTCTCAGTGTATATACACTGTCAGAACTCAATTTAACTTCAACCGTTTGAACCTCTTCGCTGACACGTCAAGGTCTTTATTGAACCTCTTCGCTTACACGTCAAGGTCTTTATTGAACCTCTTCGCTAACACGTCAAGGTCTTTATTGAACCTCTTCGCTGACACGTCAAGGTCTTTATTGAACTTCTTCGCTGACACGTCAAGGTCTTTATTGAACCTCTTCGCTGACACATCAAGGTCTTTATTGAACCTCTTCGCTGACACGTCAAGGTCTTTATTGAACCTCTTCGCTGACACGTCAAGGTCTTTATTGAACCTCTTCGCTGACACGTCAAGGTCTTTATTGAACTTCTTCGCTGACACGTCAAGGTCTTTATTGAACCTCTTCGCTGACACGTCAAGGTCTTTATTGAACCTCTTCGCTGACACGTCAAGGTCTTTATTGAACTTCTTCGCTGACACGCCAAGGTCTTTATTGAACCTCTTCGCTGACACGTCAAGGTCTTCATTGAACCTCTTCGCTGACACGCCAAATGTCTTTATTGAACCTCTTCGCTAACACGTCAAGGTCTTTATTGAACCTCTTCGCTGACACGTCAAGGTCTTTATTGAACTTCTTCGCTGACACGTCAAGGTCTTTATTGAACCTCTTCGCTGACACATCAAGGTCTTTATTGAACCTCTTCGCTGACACGTCAAGGTCTTTATTGAACCTCTTCGCTGACACGTCAAGGTCTTTATTGAACCTCTTCGCTGACACGTCAAGGTCTTTATTGAACTTCTTCGCTGACACGCCAAGGTCTTTATTGAACCTCTTCGCTGACACGTCAAGGTCTTTATTGAACCTCTTCGCTGACACGTCAAGGTCTTCATTGAAACTCTTCGCTGACACGTCAATGTCTTTATTGAACCTCTTCGCTAGCACGTCAAGGTCTTTATTGAACTTCTTCGCTGACACGTCAAGGTCTTCATTGAAACTCTTCGCTGACACGTCAAGGTCTTCATTGAACCTCTTCGCTGACACGCCAAGGTCTTTATTGAACTTCTTCGCTGACACGTCAAGGTCTTCATTGAAACTCTTCGCTGACACGTCAAGGTCTTCATTGAACCTCTTCGCTGACACGTCAAGGTCTTTATTGAACCTCTTCGCTGGCACGTCAAGGTCTTTATTGAACCTCTTCGCTGACACGCCAAGGTCTTTATTGAACTTCTTCGCTGACACGTCAAGGTCTTTATTGAACCTCTTCGCTGACACGTCAAGGTCTTTATTGAACCTCTTCGCTGACACGTCAAGGTCTTTATTGAACCTCTTCGCTGACACGTCAAGGTCTTTATTGAACCTCTTCGCTGACACGTCAAGGTCTTTATTGAACCTCTTCGCTGGCACGTCAAGGTCTTTATTGAACCTCTTCGCTGACACGCCAAGGTCTTTATTGAACCTCTTCGCTGGCACGTCAAGGTCTTTATTGAACCTCTTCGCTGACACGCCAAGGTCTTTATTGAACTTCTTCGCTGACACGTCAAGGTCTTTATTGAACCTCTTCGCTGACACGCCAAGGTTTTTATTGAACCTCTTCGCTGACACGCCAATGTTTTTATTGAAACTCTTCGCTGACACGCCAAGGTCTTTATTGAACCTCTTCGCTGGCACGTCAAGGTCTTTATTGAACCTCTTCGCTGACACGCCAATGTTTTTATTGAAACTCTTCGCTGACACGCCAAGGTCTTTATTGAACCTCTTCGCTGACACGCCAAGGTTTTTATTGAAACTCTTCGCTGACACGCCAAGGTTTTTATTGAACCTCTTCGCTGACACGCCAATGTTTTTATTGAAACTCTTCGCTGACACGCCAAGGTCTTTATTGAACCTCTTCGCTGACACGCCAAGGTGTTTATTGAAACTCTTCGCTGACACGCCAAGGTCTTTATTGAACCTCTTCGCTGACACGTCAAGGTTTTTATTGAACCTCTTCGCTGACACGCCAAGGTCTTTATTGAACAGTTTCGTTGGGCCCGCCCATTGAACGGGCAGCCCGTCCTCATAAACAAAAGCCAAAGTCCATTCCATCCACCCGCCAAACCCGCTGTTTATGAATGAAAAACTGTTTACACACGACTCACAACTGATTAATTCCGAACACTTCCGGAGGGAGGAAATTACCAGGAGAAAGAGCCAAGCCATCAGACTATATAGCACTTGGAAGGGGTCAGGATAAGGATTTGGGATGGGACGGGGGGAAGGAATGGTGCCCAAACACTTGGACGGTCGGGGATTGAACGCCGACCTGCAATAAGTGTTTCGCCGACGACTTTTGTTCGAACAACAACGCTGTAAATGTACTACAAATACACTGTACAATGCACTGTAAATGTACTACCCACGTACTACAAATACACTGTACAATGCACTGTAAATGTACTACCCACGTACTACAAATACACTGTACAATGCACTGTAAATGTACTACCCACGTACTACAAATACACTGTACAACGCACTGTAAATGTACTACCCACGTACTACAAATACACTGTACAATGCACTGTAAATGTACTACCCACGTACTACAAATACACTGTACAATGCACTGTAAATGTACTACCCACGTACTACAAATACACTGTACAATGCACTGTAAATGTACTACCCACGTACTACAAATACAAATAATCGCCAACAGAACCTAAACACCTAAACTAACCTAACCAATGTCTAAATATTCACAATATGCTAATATATTACAATATTAATTGATATGAGAAAATTCCTATTTTGAATGAGCAGCATTTTTAAAATTGATGAATGCGTGTTTGGGGGTCGACCGCTGGATGGAATGGACGTGGTCTGAGGACGTGGATATTGAACGGTACCGATCACAGTTATACTGATATAATAATGAGATGACAGCAAGGACATCACTGTATGCCTCTGACGTCACAGGTGGACGGTAGACAGTATGAGCTCACAGGAGTAACACTGTTTCTGTGACATTATGAGCTCACAGGAGTAACACTGTTTCTGTGACATTATGAGCTCACAGGAGTAACACTGTTTCTGTGACATTATGAGCTCACAGGAGTAACACTGTTTCTGTGACATTATGAGCTCACAGGAGTAACATTGTGCATGACGTTACTGTAACAGCTGTGGGGGGGGGGGGTACAGTAACAGAGCTGTGCTTGTCGTATTCTGTTTTCTCTGTAAAACAAAATTATAGTAAGTATTGTTTAATGTTTTCAGTAAATAACTACTTTCTATTGGTTTTCCTGTATCACTTTCTAGTGATGTGGACTTAAGGTGTTCAGTTCAGTCTGGCACAAGAATATCTTGTCTATTTTCTCAATTTTTTCTCTTACCTGTTTTTGCTTTAATTAAAAGATAAATGAACCAGGAGAAACATAGAATTTATTTCTCCTGGCTTCTAATTCATATATCTTTTATTTAAATTTAATTTGATATTTAACATTCATATTGTAGAGTTGTTGCATGTGTTTCTACTTGGTTGTAATCTATTAATAATTCACGTGATAAGTGTGTGTTTGTTTGTGTACTCATCTAATTGTACTCACCTAATTGTGTTTGCGGGGGTTGAGCTCTGGCTCATTGGTCCCGCCTCTCAACTGTCAATCAACAGGTGTACAGGTTCCTGAGCCTACTGGGCTCTATCATATCTACACTTGAAACTGTGTATGGAGTCAGCCTCCACTGTGTGTGTGTGTGTGTGTGTGTGTGTGTGTGTGTGTGTGTGTGTGTGTGTGTGTGTGTGTGTGTGTGTGTGTGTGTGTGTGTGTGTGTGTGTGTGTACGTTAGTTGACTGACCTGCTGCGCCTTCTTGAGCTTGACGGCCAGAGTGGTGAAGGTGGTGTGGAGGGTGTAGTAGTAGAAGGCGCCCACCCCGGCCACCTTGTGCACCTGCGCCCCTCCACCTGAACTGACTTTATCGTCCTTCTGGGCGGCCATACCCAGCACCCAGGCCAGGCGGGCGCCCCAGCTGCTGGTTCCCGCCTCACTGGGAAGCCCCTTCCCGGGGCGCGAGCCGCCAGCGTCCTCCTCCTCCAAGCAGGGCGTCCCTGCCCCCCAGCACACCTCGCAGGGGTCCGCCTCTCTGGCTGGGGGCGTGTGGGTGGCGTGGGCGGCCGCGACGCGAGCAACGCGGTACACTCTTATAACAGGAGAGAACTAGAGTCAATCAGGCAGGTGTTGTAGTAATCAGAGCGTAGAGTAACAACTCCTATAACATTATAACACGAGTGCAAATTTTACAACCAATTCTCATAGGCCCAGCTTGTTTTGATATTGAAAATGGAAATAGTAATTTAAAAACTTAAAAAACCCCTTATTAAGGGGGTCATTTACATTTTTGGAAGGCATAGTAGTAGAGATTTACACACACACAAGATACAAGCAGGTCTACCTTGCGGCTCAATGGAGCCGTACTAGTGTGAGCAGGGTGTGTAGTCTGAGGCTATGGTTAATATGGCAGAATGTTAGGGGAATGATCGACCGGTGGAAGGAGAACTTCACCCTGACAGTACCTGAAGACGTGGTAGTCTGGCAGGGTGATGGAGAGGAAGAGCAGCATCCACGAGCATCCAGTCAGAGTCAACAGGAACATTTGAATGGAGGCGTTGCGCCCCATGGCTCCCCCCGTCTGTTCTTCTGCCTCGTCCGTCCGTCTCTCTCTCTCACTCTCTCTCTTTCTCTCTCTGCCTCGCCCGTTTCTCTGTCCTACTTGATTTCAGTCCACCGCAGCCATCGAGTCAGTGCGGGAGGGTGAGAGGACCATGGCGGCCGAGGGCGGGATCCAGGGGCGGCCGAGGGCGGGCTCCAGGAGCGGCTGAGGGCGGGCTCCAGGGGCGGCAGAGGGCGGGCTCCAGGAGCGGCCGAGGGCGGGCTCCAGGGGCGGCCGAGGGCGGGCTCCAGGGGCGGCCGAGGGCGGGCTCCAGGGGCGGCCGAGGGCGGGCTCCAGGAGCGGCCGAGGGCGGGCTCCAGGGGCAGCCGAGGGCGGGCTCCAGGAGCGGCCGAGGGCGGGCTACAGGGGCGGCCGAGGGCGGGCTCCAGGGGCGGCCGAGGGCGGGCTCCAGGAGCGGCCGAGGGCGGGCTCCAGGAGCGGCCAAGGGCGGGCTCCAGGGGCGGCCGAGGGCGGGCTCCAAGGGGCGGCCGAGGGCGGGCTCCAGGGGCGGCCTCACCTGAGGTCTGACCACACATAAACACACATTAAGGGCGCTCGACGCCTCATCTTAGCCAGCTGTCAACGTCCTCCTTAACAAATCAATTGTGATCTATCATAAACAAAAAAATTATTTACCTCCACATCTGGAACTTAAGAGAACAAGTATAAGGACACTGAAGAACATCTTAATAGTATTAGAAGTTCGAAATTAATTATTTGAATTCTTATAGTATTAAAAATTAACATTAGCCATTTTTTTACCAATTTTAATGGTGAGACAAATATATTAGTCTTTTACTGTATTCAATAAATAACCCTAAGTTAATGGTTATCATATTTATTAGAAGTAGTAAAGTTAAAACTCTTCGGAACACTTCCATTCATCACTGGTGGGGATGTGAGGAGGCACGCATGAGTAAGGTCATTCACCTGTTGTATGAAATTGATGAGTATATTAGGTTACTAATACACACATACCAAAATATTAAATTAAGATGGTTACTGGAGTCAAGCAGTTGGTCCTGAACACTGAGAGCAGCAGCTGGTCCTGAGCACTGAGAGCAGCAGCTGGTCCTGAGCACTGAGAGCAGCAGCTGGTCCTGAGCACTGAGAGCAGCAGCTGGTCCTGAGCACTGAGAGCAGCAGCTGGTCCTGAGCACTGACAGCAACAGCTGGTCCTGAACACTGAGAGCAGCAGCTGGTCCTGAGCACTGAGAGCAGCAGTTGGTCCCGAACACTGAGAGCAGCAGCTGGTCCTGAGCACTGAGAGCAGCAGCAGGTCCTGAGCACTGAGAGCAGCAGCTGGTCCTGAGCACTGAGAGCAGCAGCTGGTCCTGAGCACTGAGAGCAGCAGCTGGTCCTGAACACTGACAGCAACAGCTGGTCCTGAACACTGAGAGCAGCAGCTGGTCCTGAGCACTGAGAGCAGCAGCTGGTTCCGAACACTGAGAGCAGCAGTTGGTCCCGAACACTGAGAGCAGCAGCTGGTCCTGAGCACTGAGAGCAGCAGCAGGTCCTGAGCACTGAGAGCAGCAGCTGGTCCTGAGCACTGAGAGCAGCAGTTGGTCCCGAACACTGAGAGCAGCAGCTGGTCCTGAGCACTGAGAGCAGCAGCAGGTCCTGAGCACTGAGAGCAGCAGCTGGTCCTGAGCACTGAGAGCAGCAGCTGGTCCTGAGCACTGAGAGCAACAGCTGGTCCTGAGCACTGAGAGCAGCAGCAGGTCCTGAGCACTGAGAGCAGCAGCTGGTCCCGAGCACTGAGAGCAGCAGTTGGTTCCGAACACTGAGAGCAGCAGCAGGTCCTGAGCACTGAGAGCAGCAGCTGGTTCCGAACACTGAGAGCAGCAGCTGGTCCTGAGCACTGAGAGCAGCAGCTGGTCCTGAACACTGAGAGCAGCAGCTGGTCCTGAACACTGAGAGCAGCAGTATGCTCCAGTCTAATCTTACAGGCGTCTTACAGTCTTACTTACGTCTTACTCTTGCTTCCTTGTCACCTGTCTGGAACGTTCCCAGGCTGACTATTACGAACGTACGAATTACAGAAACTGCACATTGGCCCACACGTGGTAGTTCCTATTTCTATTCACCCAAAGTAATTCATATATCCGTCTAACCTACGTTCGAAACAATCCTTCGATCCCGCGTCTATTTCTTCCATAGATGGACAATTCTGTTTCCAAACTAGCATTTACCCAGGTTGTGTGACCAGACCACACACTAGAAAATGAAGGGACGACGGCGTTTCGGTCCATCCTGGACCATTCTCAAGTCGATTGTTTCGACATCGTCGTCCCTTCAACTTCTAGTGTGTGGTCTGGTCAAACTACTTCAGCCACGTTATTGTGACTCATTACCTGCATTTACCCAGGTCGTTCCTAAATAGAGTACTCAGTCCACATTAACCAAGTCCGAGACGAGTCGTGGTGGAGGCGGTACGACCCGAGGGGGCATCCCAAGCTTAGCTAGACACGAGGGGGGATGGCTTAGGCAAGTCGTTGCTGCTCCAGGCATCAATCAGGAGTTCACAACGCATGTTACCGACTCGACACCAACTTAGGACCTGAGTGTTGTTGAGAGGACGAGTGTTGAGAGAACGTTGTTCAACATTGATGTTTGATCAACGTGTGTTGTTCTTCAGAGGACTTGTATTGTTGTTCAAGAGGACCCTTTGTGTTGTCCACAGGGGGCATATTTGACAGCCAAGCTCCTACAGTCTATCTGAGGATAACATCAAAGATTATAGCCCCTAAGGGGACAGTAGTAGGCATCCATCAGTCTCAGGAGTCTATGGAGTTGCGCTCTGGTTGTCAGTCTGGAGTGGCCTCTCCAGGGCGCAAAGCCAGGGTAGGTTGATATGGGGGAGAAGCTGTTGCCCATGCAGCAGGTCCCCCCCTTCCCCCCTCTAACTGTGTTGTCCAATGGTAAGGGGACAATACTCTGCACATTGTAACATACAACTTAATAAATGCAGGTTAGGCAGAGATACAAAATTTGTATAACGAGAGTAATAAAACTGCTCGTATCACGAACCAAACATATCAAGTATTTCTTAAATATCTGAATCTTATTGGTTAGTCATATCGTGCAGTAAATCAGCAAAGTTAATAACAAGATGAGACACAGTGCTAGTTTATGGCTGGGGCGCACGCCGAGGAGAACGCTGCTCTAGGCCCCGCCTAACTTATTGCTGGGCAAGTGTGCCTTATATATCATTTAGGAGACCAATATGAAAGAAGTTATGTTCGGAATTTGTTGGGACGTGTGTGTGTATGACGTCAGTGAATGAGAATAGCGTAGCTTATGTGCACGTGTCTACATGTAGACCTACATAAGGGTCCTCTGTGCACATCTGTGCTCACTTGAGAGTCATGATGCTTTCCTTACACCGTCTGATATGTTGACTTCACTGTCGTCATATTTAGTTAGGTAACAGTCAGATTTATATTATTTTATGCAATTATTTGCCGTATATCTGTAATTCTTTCTGTAATATATCTTTCTGTAATATCTTTCTGTAATATATCTTTCTGTAATATCTTTCTGCCCGAAACGCTTTGCGTAATAGTGGCTTTAGGCATTATATGTACTAGCTCTATCTATAAAGCCAACAAACTTTGTAAAATCTCTTTATGTATGTACCTTACCTAAATAAATATTATTATTATATTATATTATTATTATTATTATTATTATTATTATTATTATTATATAGAGGCTATTCTATTCCTTGTCTTCCCACGACTGCTGACTGCTTCCATCATTCAGGGAACGGAACACACGTAGCCACTTCTGATTGGCCTGAATATCAGAGAAATCGTCAGGCAGTTAGGATGCAGGGCTGTTATCGAGAAGAGATGTTCTTGAGATCTTGAGAGATGAGGTTATCTTGAGATGATTTCGGGGCTTAGCGTCCCCGCGGCCCGGTCCTCTACCAGGCCTCCTTTTTGTTACATATCTCCAGGAAGCAGCCCGTAGTAGCTGTCTAACTCCCAGGTACCTATTTACTGCTAAGCAAACAGGGGCACCAGGGTGAATGAAACTTTTTGCCCATTTGTCTCCGCCTCCACCGGGGATCGAACACCCGGAACCTCAAGACTACGAATCCGAAGCACTGTCCACTCAGCTGTCAGGCGCCCAAATAGCCCAAATGAACCCACAGCCCAAGTGAGATGTGTGCATTTCGCACATAATCGAGTAACTCTATCACCAATACAAACGCTTAAGTTGAGGCTGGATCAGTTGAGGTACGAGAATTGTGGCTTGACTGGCCACTTCGCGATAAAACAAACGTAAAGACGTCAGTACGTCGTGTCGACGTCAGTACGACGTCGTTAGTCGTGCGTCAAGTGGAGTGTGTTTCTGTGACGGTGTGTGTGTGTAAAGTAGTCACTAGTCACCCCGTTCCAAAGAGCTGCACTTAGGCTCCAGAGGGACCAGGAGCTACAGTTCGAGTCTAGGCAGACCAAGTGGACGGATGACAACTATTCAGTTATAAAAATCAATGAAGACAATCTAGATGGTAAGGAGGACTGGCACGACGTACACGACCCTGCTACAGCAAACGAGACTTTCAAGAAGTGATTTCAACAACGATAATAGATGCGGGATTCAAACTGCTGTTGAATGACGAGTTAATGGGGGGTCAGTGGGGAGCGGGTGACAGGTACATGACAGACATCACATGACAGGTACATGACAGACATCACATGACAGGTACATTGACACTTCCACACGTAGAGTGGACGACGAGACCAAAGATCCGAAGCTCAAGCCCCACAAGCACAACTAGGTGAGTATGAGTAACTCGCCTTGTGTGTAGTGCAGTATGAGTAACTCGCCTTGTGTGTAGTGCAGTATGAGTAACTCGCCTTGTGTGTAGCGCAGTATGAGTAACTCGCCTTGTGTTGACCAGACCACACACTAGAAATTGAAGGGACGACGACGTTTCGCCTTGTGTGTAGCGCTGGATAAAACTAGACTCCAAACAGGAGTCCTCCCGCATCTTCTCATCACAAAAACATGACACAATGACACATTTCTGCGGCACAAAAATGACTTTGGATAAAAGAGGTTATCTTGAGGTTAACTTGATATGATTTCGGTGCTTTTTAGTGTCCCCGCGAAGCAGGGGACACTCCACCCCCAGAAAGCAGCCCGTGACAGCTGACTAACACCCAGGTACCTATTTTACTGCTAGGTAACAGGGGCATAGGGTGAAAGAAACTCTGCCCATTGTTTCTCGCCGGCGCCTGGGATCGAACCCAGGGCCACAGGATCACAAGTCCAGCGTACTGTCCGCTCGGCCGACCGGCTCCCTGTAAGAAGAGAGGAAGTGACTTGTGAGAGGACTTTTATTTATAATATAGTGTCCATATTGACCATTTTTGCCGAGTCAAGTGTTAGTGACACTTTATTATTTATATTACTGTTTACCCTTGTTGATTAGACTGAATAACTTGCTGTTCTCAGGTGTTTACCAACATTATTATGAAGTTGTGGTTGACTTTGTGGAGCCGGTCGGTCGAGCGGTCAGCATGCTGGACTTATGATCCTGTGGTCCCGGGATCGATCCCGGGCGCCGGCGAGAAACAATGGGCAGAGTTTCTTTCACCCTATGCCCCTGTTACCTAGCAGTAAAATAGGTACCTGGGTGTTAGTCAGCTGTCACGGGCTGCTTCCTGGGGGTGGAGGCCTGGTCGAGGACCGGGCCGCGGGGACACTAAAACCCCGAAATTATCTCAAGATAACCTCAAGATGACTGTCTGCATTGTTAATTGTTTACAGTTACTCGGGTGAGTCATATTATTCTTCGGTGAGTTACAATCACCAGTAATTTATGCATTTCTTGGCGTAACTGTCGGCGATGATACCGTACTAAATGGGCCCTTGTCAACACGGACGTGGTTTCATAGCTCCAGTTATCGTGAAGTATATTTATATTATTAATTATTACTACTGAATGCGGAGTGAGACAGACGTAATGGGCGTTTCCATCTAACTGCCAATTGCGTGCCAGGTAACGATGTTGACCAGACCACACACTAGAAGGTGAAGGGACGACGACGTTTCGGTCCGTCCTGGACCATTCTCAAGTCGATTAACCATTTTCAAGTCAGGTAACGATGGTTATGTTAGTTACGTCTGAACAACCACTGTTCTTCTCACAGGTAATAGACTTTCTCACAACAACTCTAGCTTCATGTTCTTGTCTTAAGTAAGCCTTAACTCTGCATTCGCATGCAGTCTAATAATGCAATGAAAGAAAATTAAACCTCTTTGGATTTTTAAGACCTTTTTTTCAAGAACTTTCTCTCTCAGAGACCCACTAAATACACATATATATATATATATATATTAGTTCCGATTATATAATAAACCGAATAGCTTATAATAAAGCAAAATTCATGGTTACGGCCGTTCACAAATGTATTAGGTAAAACTCGCTAAGTTTACGCTATATAGTCGTGATGACTTAGGGAACGGAACTACCAGGAGAAAGCGCCAAGTTTGGTCTTGGGGAGATGTGAGTCCGGTCTTGGAGGGACTGATCAATAAGTCTGGGTACAGGGGGACCCATTGACTGAGTACAGGGGGACCCATTGACTGAGTACAGGGGGACCCATTGACTGAGTACAGGGGGACCCATTGACTGAGTACAGGGGGACCCATTGACTGAGTACAGGGGGACCCATTGACTGAGTACAGGGGGACCCACTAACGCCGTCGGTCAGGCTACACTCAAGATAATCAAATCATCACACAATCATCATCTCAAGATAACACTACTGCCAAGTTTCGCCGCCGCTGACACGAGAGCGAGTGATGCCGAGTTCCGTTGGGTGCCAAAACCCCCCCTTTAGTGCAGGTGACTTTTCAAGAGTATAGTAGTAGTCATCCGTCAGTCTCAGGAGACTATGGAGTTGCTCTCTGGTTGTCGGTCTGGAGTGGCCTCGTAGAGTGTAGCACTTAGTATATAAAAATTAGTGATCATCATTAACGGTAATAATCGTCTAAATGTGTTATCAATACACCATCTCCCATTTGCGAGTACTGGAGAGAGGTCAGCACTAACAAGGGGAACAATATGGCGAAAGAGGATTATTGAAACAATCTCTTCCATGTAGTGTGTCATCCACAGATTATGAAGGACAAATAAGCCTAACTTCATTTCGGAATATTAATCGCAGTAGCCACCAATTACTTCATAAGACCAGGGGTCATATAATGACCAGGGGTCATATAATGAGGGGCCTCGTAGCCTGGTGAATAGCGCGCAGGACTCGTAATTCTGTGGCGCGGGTTCGATTCCCGCATGAGGCAGAAACAAATGGGCAAAGTTTCTTTCACCCTGAATGCCCCTGTTACCTAGCAGTAAATAGGTACCTGGGAGTTAGTCAGCTGTCACGGGCTGCTTCCTGGGGGTGGAGGCCTGGTCGAGGACCGGGCCGCGGGGACACTAAAAAAGCCCCGAAATCATCTCAAGATAACCTCAAGATAACGAGGGGTCATTATTCATACAACATTGATGTCTCCACTTACGAAACATGTACATCTTTCCTCATTCGTGGCGGGTTAGGGTGTATTTATTAAACAGTATACGAGGTTTGAAACTGAGGTCGTCCTCGGCCCAAGGTTATGATTGTTAGACAATTTGGTGTCGTTTCACAGATCATAAAGTACTTAATAAAGGCAAGCTAAGCCACCATGATTGAGGAAAGATGTACTGGCTTCGTCCGTTGACACCTAAGTGCTTAATGAATCCTGGCAGTGGTGTGCAGTACACCTTGTGAGTCGTATACTGTACAAACACACGCATTCACTTCCTCCTTACAGTGTAAAACTCTCTCTCCGCTCCCTCACACAATTACTCCCCGCTTCCTCACACAATTATTCACCACTTCCTCACACAATTATTCACCACTTCCTCACACAATCACTCCCCGCTTCCTCACACAATCACTCCCCGCTTCCTCACACAATTATTCACCACTTCCTCACACAATCACTCCCCCACTCCCTCACACAATCACTCCCCACTTCCTCACACAATCACTCCCCGCTTCCTCACACAATTATTCACCACTTCCTCACACAATCACTCCTCGCTCCCTCACACAATCACTGCCTGCTCCCTCACACAATCACTCCCCGCTCCCTCACACAATCACTCCCCCATTCCCTCACACAATCACTCCCCCATTCCCTCATACAATCACTCCCCGCTTCCTCACACAATCACTCCCTGCTTCCTCACACAATCACTCCCTGCTCCCTCACACAATCACTCCCCGCTTCCTCACACAATCACTCCCCACTCCCTCACACAATCACTCCCCACTCCCTCACACAATCACTCCCCACTTCCTCACACAATCACTCCCCCACTCCCTCACACAATCACTCCCCACTTCCTCACACAATCACTCCCCCACTTCCTCACACAATCACTCCCCACTTCCTCACACAATCACTCCCCGCTTCCTCACACAATCACTCCCCGCTCCCTCACACAATCACTCACCACTTCCTCACACAATCACTCCCCGCTCCCTCACACAATCACTCCTCGCTCCCTCACACAATCACTCCTCGCTCCCTCACACAATCACTCCCCCACTCCCTCACACAATCACTCCCCCACTCCCTCACACAATCACTCCCCACTTCCTCACACAATCACTCCCCGCTTCCTCACACAATCACTCCCCGCTCCCTCACACAATCACTCACCACTTCCTCACACAATCACTCCCCGCTCCCTCACACAATCACTCCTCGCTCCCTCACACAATCACTCCTCGCTCCCTCACACAATCACTCCTCGCTCCCTCACACAATCACTCCCCCACTCCCTCACACAATCACTCCCCCACTCCCTCACACAATCACTCCTCATACCTAGCCCACCTTCCATCTGACCATCCGATTCTCCTGTTTTTGTCTTCATATTCGTTCTAATATTCTCTCTTCACTAGTCTACCATCATCCATTGATTCAACACGGCCCAACCACCTCGGTATGCTCTCTTCCTGCGATGTATCCACTTTTATACACGACATCTCTGACAATTCATAGGTCCTAGTACAGCCCAGTACCACCACACACACACACACATCTCAGTGGTACCCTTGTCTGTACATGTACATGTACATTGTCTGTACAGTGGTACATGTCTAAGAAGGAGATTAGTCTCATAATGCGTGGTAATGGATGTACCTTATGGTGCTCTTGTTGTTGTTTAAGATTCGCTACTTGGAGCAAAAAGTTCCAAGTAGCACGGGCTATGGTGAGCCCGTAGACGGTGGTGTATTGTGGTGTTGTGGGAGGCTGAGCCATGAGCCAGGGGGGCGGCCCGTCTCGGCTGCCCTGCGACGCTCGCCTCACCCACCAACACCTCCAGAAACTCACGATACAAAGTTCTTGTCTTAGATTTTTTAGGGGGGCGCCTGCTAGATATTCGTCTGTCAGGGGCCAGCTGGTGGATGAGGCCAGCTGACGGATGGGGCCAGTTGGGACAGGATGCCAGCTGGCAGCAGAGACCAGGTGTCAGAAGACGCCAGGTAGTGGAGGCCAGTTAGGTCGAGAGGCCAACATGAGGCTTGAAGCTACTAATGGTGTAATTCCATAACTTACTATCAAGTCCGCAAGATATTATTCAAGTTTAGGACCAAAACAATGGGAAATAAGTGAATGAACACCGATTTTTTTTTAAATTAAAGTGCTTTATGGGGAGTATTTTTAGACAGAGGAGCTTCGTGACAGCTAGATACTTTAAGATGTTATTTCAGATATTATCACACGACTTCGTTCGTTCAAATATCTGATTCACTAAACCGTAAAGTTGTCAGGCTTGATAATGTGGGACATACAGGTAGCATCAGCGTACTTAGCGGATGTTGTCTCATGTGTTATATTTAGGTTTTCCTGTTCCTTTGTAATATATTTTATTACCTTTCTTGGTGGACATATTAAGGGGGATTTTTATTGATGAAATCAAAAGATGGTAATGTGTTTTCAGGCTACAGAGCGTAAACACTGATGTATCTGGATATATTTGTCAGTAAATGATGTTTCCGTCGCAATACTTGACAAGTAGACTTAGATCTATTTATCACATCATGCTGTTCATATATAAGAAGAATCACATTGCACATCATACATGCATTACAGAAATAATTTGAGAGCGACAAAGTAACTTAAATACAGTGGGAGATAACCGTAGAGTTACACGAGTGAGCGTGAGCATACTTGACATCTCCAGCATTTCTCAGACGACTATTTTCCCCAGTACTATATACTGTATTTACAGTATTGACTATTTACAGTATTGAACGTCCAGTCATTAGACCCTTCACACCTGCGGGTATAAGGTACCTAGAACTGTGGAATGACTTTATCCACTGCCGTGTACTTGAGGATATTCTCATAATGCAGCCAATGTTTGGCAGCTCAGCAGGCAAGTGATCACATGCCCCCTGTGTGACTAGCCAGTCTGCGAGATGGGGATTTAAAGATCACTTAGTTACCTCTTAACACTAACCCATCACATAGTCTAATATAGCTGCCTAAATGTCCAAGTATCTAAGTATGAAAATATAATAATAATAATTAATTATGCAGTCGGAAAAGTAAATTTAATTAAAATTCGATACATTCCTTACAAAAATAATCTGTTGTAATACTCAATAGCTTTAATACCGAGAAAGCTATCGTCTGTAAATAGCAATAGGTATACGCTCTATTTTCCAATTATTTGCTGGTTATGCAAAACTTGTGAAGATTAAGACTGAGGAAGATAGCAAGATGACCTGGACAAACTGAAAGAATGGTCAAATAAATGGCTACTAGAGTTCAACTCGAGTAAGAGTTGAACTCGTTTATACTTGCTTGCCTAATACTAGTTTTGCCAGGTGGCGCAACAATATTTTACACACACCTAAAGGTCTGAGTATAGAAGCCATCTTATAAAGACATTGATACATAGATACAATCAAATTAATGGTCCTAATGTACGTACATAGACATTGATACTTATAATGAAATTATATGTATGGAAATTCCACACTCCAGAAGTGGTCTTTAAAATTATTGCCAAATGCAAAGTTATACAGATTGCAGCAAAAGGAAGAAGACCTGTACGGAATGAATGGAATAAAGAGGCTACACATCCTTGCTTCAGGAAAGGGGAAAGCCCTGAGAGACAGCCCATAGATAATAACATCAGCAGCACATGCAAAAGTGAACAACTTTAGTGCAACCTTCAGAAACATGGGGAAAACTGAGCCTCTCGCTTCCTGTAAACAACTCATACAAGCCCCGCTGTTTAGTGTGCATCCCTGACATGGGGCCCCTCACCTGAAAAAAAGAAAAAGAAAAACCAGAAATGAACCAAAAATATGCCAGAAGACTCGTTTTGGCGCTGAAGGGCTTGAGGTACAAGGAAGGGAAAGGAACCATCAGGAGAAAACGCCAAGCCATTACGACTATATAGCACTTGGCATGGGTCAGGATAAGAATTTGGGATGGGTCGGAGGGGAAGGAATGGTGCCCAACCACTTGGACGGTCGGGGATTGAACGCCGACCTGCATGAAGCGAGACCGTCGCTCTACCGTCCAGCCCACCGAAGGAACTACACTTCACAATAGGAGAGGTAGAGTTTTGAGGGGTAGAAATAGCCTAAGCTACTCTACCCCTTTGAGAAGTATTTTTTTTTCTTGTCTCAATAAACTTACTTGAACTTGAATATGAACGACAGAATATGAACGACACAATAACGACGCATAATTCTAAAGGTCGACGAAGTAAAGTAGCATAGTTCAGAGCTAGGAATAGCATAACCAGGAAGCATAGATGGTAAATGGAGACAAATGACACACAGTAATGCGGGTAAAAACGCTTCACGGGCAATACGAGGGTAAGTTCAGATGAAACAGTTATGGAAGCTTGCTCACTATACAGTTCCTAATGTAAATATGATTACAAAAAACTTGGAAACTGAGCGACTATTAAAATAAGAACGTTAGAAAGGCGAGCTAAGAGTAGAGCTGGTCCCGGCATGTGTCTCCACACGAGTACATCTAGGTGAGTACACACACACACACACACACACACACACACACACACACACACACACACACACACACTTGATGACTTGATGACTTGATGCTAGGCAAGGAAGTGAATGAGATGTATGTCAAGTTTTGTGAAATATATGATAAAGGCACAAAAAAATTTATACCAAAACAGAGATGCAGAACTAGGAAACAGGATTGGTTCAATAGAAATTGCGAGAGGGCCAGAGACCAAAAGTCACAAAAATGGAATTAATACAGGAAGAGGCCGAACCCCCAAACATACCAGCGATACAAAGATGCGAGAAACAACTACACGGCAGTGAGGAGAGAGGCAGAAAGAAATTTTGAAAAAGGGATTGCAGACAAATGTAAAACAGAACCAGGTCTATTCTATAAATTCATAAACAACAAATTGCAGGTAAAGGATAATATTCAGAGGTTGAAAATGGGAAATAGATTCACGGAAAATGAAAAGGAAATGTGTGAAACACTAAACGAAAAGTTCCAAAGTGTGTTTGTACAAAATGAAATCTTTAGGGAACCAGATACAATAAGAATTCCAGAGAACAACATAGAGCACATAGAGGTGTCTAGAGACGAAGTGGAAAAAATGCTCAAGGAGCTCGGTAAGAACAAAGCAGCTGGCCCAGATGGCGTTTCACCATGGGTTCTGAGAGAATGTGCATCTGAGCTCAGCATTCCACTTCACCTCATCTTTCAGGCATCCCTGTGTACAGGAATCGTAGCAGACGTGTGGAAACAGGCTAACATAGTTCCAATCTACAAAAGTGGCAGCAGGGAAGACCCCCTCAATTATAGACCTGTATCATTGACAAGTGTAATAGTGAAAGTATTGGAAAACTAATCAAAACTAAATGGGTAGAACACCTAGAGAGAAATGATATAATATCAGACAGACAGTATGGTTTTCGATCTGGAAGATCCTGTGTATCGAATTTACTCAGTTTCTATGATCGAGCCACAGAGATATTACAGGAAAGAGATGGTTGGGTTGACTGCATCTATCTGGACCTAAAAAAGGCTTCCGACAGAGTTCCACATAAGAGGTTGTTCTGGAAACTGGAAAATATTGGAGGGGTGACAGGTAAGCTTCTATCATGGATGAAAAATTTTCTGACTGATAGAAAAATGAGGGCAGTAATCAGAGGCAATGTATCGGAATGGAGAAATGTCACAAGTGGAGTACCACAGGGTTCAGTTCTTGCACCAGTGATGTTTATTGTGTACATAAATGATCTACCAGTTGGTATACAGAATTATATGAACATGTTTGCTGATGATGCTAAGATAATAGGAAGGATAAGAAATTTAGATGATTGTCATGCCCTTCAAGAAGACCTGGACAAAATAAGTAGATGGAGCACCACTTGGCAAATGGAATTTAATGTTAATAAATGTCATGTTATGGAATGTGGAATAGGAGAACATAGACCCCACACAACCTATATATTATGTGAGAAATCTTTAAAGAATTCTGATAAAGAAAGAGATCTAGGGGTGGTTCTAGATAGAAAACTATCACCTGAGGACCACATAAAGAATATTGTGCAAGGAGCCTATGCTATGCTTTCTAACTTCAGAATTGCATTTAAATACATGGATGGCGATATACTAAAGAAATTGTTCATGACTTGTTAGGCCAAAGCTAAAATATGCAGCTGTTGTGTGGTGCCCATATCTTAAGAAGCACATCAACAAACTGGAAAAGGTGCAAAGACATGCTACTAAGTGGCTCCCAGAACTGAAGGGTAAGAGCTACGAGGAGAGGTTAGAAGCATTAAACATGCCAAAACTAGAAGACAGAAGAAAAAGAGGTGATATGATCACTACATACAAAATAGTAACAGGAATTGATAAAATCGACAGGGAAGATTTCCTGAGACCTGGCACTTCAAGAACAAGAGGTCATAGATTTAAACTAGCTAAACACAGATGCCAAAGAAATATAAGAAAATTCACCTTCGCAAATAGAGTGGTAGACGGTTGGAACAAGTTAAATGAGAAGGTGGTGGAGGCCAAGACCGTCAGTAGTTTCAAAGCGTTATATGACAAAGAGTGCTGGGAAGACGGGACACCACGAGCGTAGCTCTCATCCTGTAACTACACTTAGGTAATTACACACACACACACAGGTGTGTGTGTGTGTGTGTGTGTTTTCTGATTCCTCAGGGGAATCGACCGGGTAAACAAGGATGAACTATTCAACACTGAAGGGACGCGAACAAGGGGACACGGGTGGAAGCTGAGTACCCAAATGAGCCACAGAGACATTAGAAAGAACTTTTCCAGTGTCAGAGTAGTTAGTAAATGGAATGCACTAGGAAGTGATGTGGTGGAGGCTGACTCCATACACAGTTTCAAATGTAGATACGATAGAGCCCAGTAGGCTCAGGAATCTGTACACCAGTTGATTGACAGTTGAGAGGCGGGACCAAAAAGCCAAAGCTCAACCCCCGCAAGCACAATTAGGTGAGTACACACACACACACACACTCACAAAACTATATAAAACTTAATTATTAGGGTTTATTAGTCAACAAGTCTGGAATCCACAAACATTCACGTTTGCTTTCAAGCCACGTTTTCTGAGGAATTCCCATGGTGTGTTGACCAATGGTGTGTTGACCAATGGTGAGTTGACCAATGGTGTGTTGACCAATGGTGTGTTGACAAACACTGTGGCACATGTGAGGTACACCTGACATCGTCTGCAATTTATTTCCGGGCAACATTTAACCTGTGTGCTCGACGTCACAGCATAACACACTTATTTGAAACAATACGACGTCCCTGTTGTTGTTTTTTGTCATACATAACACGGCATGACAGGTCGGATTTTTACAACGTTGTAATTGTTCCAATGTGACCTAAACGTCTGGCAGTGAGTGACACACACACACACACACACACACACACACACCCGTGTTGTGCTGTCACGCACTCTCACTACTCTTACTGCTTCCTAGTTGGCTTCCCCTCACTCTGATGTATTCCTACACTGCTAGTCTCTCCCTCCCTGTGTTGTATTCCTACATCACTGCAATCTTAACTAATAATATAATTGTTGTAGTTAATAATTATCACTCTTCCTTCTGCTTGGTCTTGAAGGAAGCCGGCCTCGGGTGAAAGAGGGCTGTGACGATCTCTGTCTGGGACCCGTAGGTGCGGGACCGGGACGTCCACCTCCTGGGGCTCGTGCGGCCCCCAGGCTCTGCTTCAGGAGGCTGGGGTCGTCTTGCCCTTGCTGGGGTGGTTCTTCTCCGGCCCCGCCACGGCGGTCTCCGGGATTAGAGTCCCTGTGCCTTCTTTCACCAACTTCGAGGTCAACTCCGGAGCTCACAGTTCCTGCGACAGCGCGAGAACCAATCGAATTGGCGTTTGCCTTTCCATTGCAGACGTTCGGCGCCTTGGAGAGGGGGGACCTGCTGCTTGGGTAACAGCTTTTCCTCCCTATCAACCTACCCTGGCTTTGCGCCCTGGAGAGGCCACTCTAGACTGACAACCTGAGCTTCATAGTCTCTTGAGACTGGTGGATGCCTAGTACTTGTATCACCCAATCAGTGGTAGGCCAGGCCGCCTCGTGTACCGGTGCTTGTGTGAAGCAGTAATCATCTAGACTTAAAACCTGAGCACAAGGCGGAAGCCGAACCAGAGGTGGACAGAACACTCTACAGGACACGTAAAAGTTGATGCTTCCACAGACTATTGTGTGGACGATGCTGTCATAGTCAAGTTCTCCCTTTTAAGGATAGTCTTAAATAAATCAACAGAAAAATCTCTCATTTTCTACGACAATGATGTGTATGTTTTTGTGATCATGAAATCTGTATTGAGATAGATTTGCTAAGCTACAAACGTGTACATCTTTCCTCAATCTTTGACGGCTTTGGTTACATTTATTAAACAGTTTACGAGCATGAAAACTTCCCAATCAACTGTTGTTATTGTTATAAACAGCCTCCTGGTGCTTCGGAGCTCATTAACTGTTTAATAATAATAAACAAAGCCACCAACGATTGAGAAAAGATGTACAGATTCGTAAGTGCTGGCGTAACTGCTTTGTGAATCTGGTCCCAGCCCATATATCGTTATCTCTTGAATATTTCTGTCTATTTTCTTAAGACGCAAGGCCTTTACACTTTAGGCCAAGTAAACTCCTTATTTGGCTTCATTCTTCACAACTTTCCTTCCCTTTCCAATTGAATCTAAAGCTTCAACCGACATTAACATCAAGTCATAATGATGTCAAACACCAAGTACACACATTTGGGTTGAGTTTGGGTGAGTTTGTTTCAAGAGCAGTAATGACAGAGAGGTCCATACTCAACTAAAGTCTTGGGAGCTTCCTTTCTAATTTAAGATGACATTAGCTGCCTTGTGTTTGTCAATAGTCTCCTCAGTAAAGCCTCTGTAATTATCAAGATACTCCGGCTCCGTTTAATGAAGGTATAGTCCTCTAGAATTAAACAAGAGGACGCCAGATTTATGTCTTAACTAAAGACCTCATATACTCGCACGCAATCCTCCAGTCATGCACTCAACCAACACGGTCAACCCCACAAATGCGCAAACAACCCACAAATGAGCACGCAACACACAAACACACACACACACACACATGGAGGCTGACTCCATACACAGTTTCAAATGTAGATATGATAGAGCCCAGTAGGCTCAGGAATCTGTACACCAGTTGATTGACAGTTGAGAGGCGGGACCAAAGAGCCAAAGCTCAACCCCCGCAAGCACAAATAGGTGAGTACACACACAAAACATTGACGGTTGAGAGGCGGGACCAAAGAGCCAGAGCTCAACCCCCGCAAGCATAACTAGGTGAGTACAACTGGGTGAATACACACACACATACACAGGAAGCAGCCTGTAGCAGCTGCTTCCAAGTACCTATTTACTTCTAGGTGAACAGGCCCATCAGGGGTAAAAAAAACTCTGCCCATTTGTTTCCGCCTCCGCCGGGGATCGATCCCCAAACCCTGGGACTACGAATCCCGAGCGCTGTCCCGTCAAGACCCTCCAAAAAGTCAAGTGTCAAAGCGTTATACGACAAAGAGTGCTGGGAAGACGGTACTCCACGAGCGTAGCTCTCATCCTGGAACACACTTAGGTAATGACACCACTTCATACATAATGACACCCCAAGAATATAACACTAGGCGCCAACTCGAGGTCTGCTGAAGGCTATAATTAATAATAATATCACTATAGATCACTCCAAATGTTTCCAACTGCTTGAGATAGGACAATGATATATATATATATATATATATATATATATATATATATATATATATATATATATATATATATATATATATATATATATATATATATATCACAGAGTACACATGACGGTTCATCAACTGTTCTTAAAACCTAACCTAACCTTACCCAATCTTACCTAATCCAAATCAAAACAACCCAAGTGAGCTTAACACAGCCTAACCCACACTAATACATCACAATCTACTGATATATTATGTTCGTCAAACCGTGTGAGTCTACCATACCCCCGTGCCCAAGTGTGTATGTGTCAGTCTACCATACCCCCGTGCCCAAGTGTGTATGTGTCAGTCTACCATACCCCCGTGCCCAAGTGTGTGTGTCAGTCTACCATACTCCGTGCCCAAGTGTGTGTGTCAGTCTACCATACTCCCGTGCCCAAGTGTGTGTGTCAGTCTACCATACTCCGTGCCCAAGTGTGTGTGTCAGTCTACCATACTCCCGTGCCCAAGTGTGTGTGTCAGTCTACCATACCCCGTGCCCAAGTGTGTGTGTGTCAGTCTACCATACTCCCGTGCCCAAGTGTGTGTGTGTCAGTCTACCATACTCCCGTGCCCAAGTGTGTGTGTCAGTCTACCATACTCCCGTGCCCAAGTGTGTGTGTCAGTCTACCATACCCAGTGCCCAAGTGTGTGTGTCAGTCTACCATACCCCCGTGCCCAAGTGTGTGTGTGTCAGTCTACCATACCCCGTGCCCAAGTGTATCAGTCTACCATACCCCGTGCCCAAGTGTGTGTGTCAGTCTACCATACCCAGTGCCCAAGTGTATCAGTCTACCATACCCCGTGCCCAAGTGTGTGTGTCAGTCTACCATACCCCGTGCCCAAGTGTGTGTCAGTCTACCATACCCCGTGCCCAAGTGTGTGTGTCAGTCTACCATACCCCGTGCCCAAGTGTGTGTGTCAGTCTACCATACCCAGTGCCCAAGTGTATCAGTCAACCATACCCCGTGCCCAAGTGTGTGTGTCAGTCTACCATACCCCCGTGCCCAAGTGTGTGTCAGTCTACCATACCCCGTGCCCAAGTGTGTGTGTGTCAGTCTACCATACCCCGTGCCCAAGTGTGTGTGTCAGTCAACCATACCCCGTGCCCAAGTGTGTGTCAGTCTACCATACCCCGTGCCCAAGTGTGTGTCAGTCAACCATACCCCGTGCCCAAGTGTGTGTCAGTCTACCATACCCCGTGCCCAAGTGTGTGTGTGTCAGTCTACCATACCCCGTGCCCAAGTGTGTGTCAGTCAACCATACCCCGTGCCCAAGTGTGTGTCAGTCTACCATACCCCGTGCCCAAGTGTGTGTCAGTCTACCATACCCCGTGCCCAAGTGTGTGTCAGTCTACCATACCCCGTGCCCAAGTGTGTGTGTCAGTCTACCATACCCCGTGCCCAAGTGTGTGTCAGTCTACCATACCCCGTGCCCAAGTGTGTGTGTGTCAGTCTACGATACCCCGTGCCCAAGTGTGTGTCAGTCTACCATACCCCGTGCCCAAGTGTGTGTGTCAGTCTACCATACCCCGTGCCCAAGTGTGTGTGTGTCAGTCTACCATACCCCGTGCCCAAGTGTGTGTCAGTCTACCATACCCCGTGCCCAAGTGTGTGTGTCAGTCTACCATACCCCGTGCCCAAGTGTGTGTCAGTCTACCATACCCCGTGCCCAAGTGTGTGTCAGTCTACCATACCCCGTGCCCAAGTGTGTGTGTGTCAGTCTACCATACCCCGTGCCCAAGTGTGTGTGTCAGTCTACCATACCCCCGTGCCCAAGTGTGTGTGTGTCAGTCTACCATACCCAGTGCCCAAGTGTGTGTGTCAGTCTACCATACCCCCGTGCCCAAGTGTGTCAGTCTACCATACCCCGTGCCCAAGTGTGTGTCAGTCTACCATACCCCAAGAAATAAATATACTATATTTCTTGGAACTCGAAGATAAAGAATATTAGTTACTGTCTCGGGATAATTACATTATTATAGGCAGAAACGTTAATATGTCATAACCATTGTATTCCTTGTAAACTGCCGCCGAAATATATATATTTTTATAGCTAATGGTTTCACTTTGTGAATGTAGTGTGACCTTTGTCTGCGGGGTTCACAGGAGACACGATATAGGCCTATATGGTGTAGTCTTTGTCTGCGGGGTTCACAGGAGACACGATATAGGCCTATATGGTGTGGTCTTTGTCTGCGGGGTTCACAGGTGACACGATATAGGCCTATATGGTGTGCGGTACTCGTCTGCAAGGCTCACAGTTTACAACTTAAAATAAAATATGCATGAGCAACAAAAATATATCTCAAATTTAACATTCAAAAACGTAATGATGTCGAAAAAATGTCTTGCGTAAGATTTACAACCACAACCACAACCTGCCCACCACAACACGTGGGCACTCACACCTGGGGTAAACATGTCCCCAGAGTCGGTCGGTTTGAAATTCTTTCCTCGTTGAAGTTTTCTGTTGGGTAATTATCCGTCTACCGTATAAAGGTTTACACGAGGGCTATGGTTGGGGTAGCCAGTTAGTCTTATCAATTTATTCTTAACCAACGACATTCCATTTCCCTGAATACTATCCACAACAGTCGACTAATCCACAACTCAGAAGGGGGAAGATGCGACGTCGACGGTCCGTCGTTGCTCCGTAATGGTCCACGACGGACCGAGACGTCGTCGTGGACCATCTTGTGAGTTGTGGTTTGGTCATCGTATCTTGCGCCAGGAATATATATCTATAGATTAATAGATATACATTATATATATATATATATATATATATATATATATATATATATATATATATATATATATATATATATATATATATATATATATATATATATATAGATTAAGGATATATCTTCCGCCTCAACAGTCGACCAACTGCCTGGTGCCTATATTTACCGCTTGGTGAAACTATAAAGGCGGCGGGTGTAAGGACACGTGCACCCAAACTACGGGCTCACCATAGCCCGTGCTAATTGGAACTTTTTGTTCCAGGTTGCGGATCTTTAACAACAACAACAACCAGGTCTCGTCCTATCCCGAGCATGGCACCCGGGACCAACCAGTTGTGAACCAACTGAGGTAACCACCCCACGCCGTCTCTCTCAGCCAAGAATGAGAGAGAGAGAGAGAGGGAGGCTGAGGACGAGCATCTCAGCAGCAGCACTCAGTAAACCTTATTTTGTTCTCAGCGCGTGATACTTCCTTATTCCTTATAGTCAGTCAAATCTCAGCTGTTTCAGACATAATTTCACCAGAATTTCACAAGTTTCCAATCACTTATGATGAGATAGGAATCCATACTGTGTTACACAATATATATATATATATATATATATATATATATATATATATATATATATATATATATATATATATATATATATATATATATATATAACGAAGCAAAATAAATTACTCCTTACGTCCTTAATATTACCAACTTACCTTAAGTGGTCTAACGGTACAGTGGTAGACACAATATCACAGATATTTAAAAAGAGTGTGGTACGAGAAGTGGTATAGTGAGGAGCACAGAGGGTGCGTGACCGTCCTCTGCGGCGGGTGGCGGAAGACTGGAGCCGGGCAGCCCCGCCAGCACACACCTTCCCCCTACGCGTGCTCACAGCACACTGCCTGGCTCTCCTCCCTCGTACCAGTCACTGACAACGTTGCCACGATCAGTCGCTGACAACGTTGCCACGATCAGTCGCTGACAACGTTGCCACCACCAGTCACTGACAACGATTCGAACCCAGGCAGCGAGGGGTCTCCCAACCAACAGCAACCGTACAATGACTACTACACCATACAAGCTTCGCTATATAAAAAAAAACAGATGTATGAGAGCAGGGTAAATTGATAGAACAGAGTAGCAATTGTTGTGACACTACATGATGCAACCAGCAAGGGCGCCGAGTGAGTGAGTGAGAGGGAGATACTGATGATGGAGTGCAGGGTGACTGGTCTACCGGAAGGAAGACATGGACGGAAGTGAACAAATCCACAAGGGCCGTGACGAGGATTCGAACCTGCGTCCGGGAGCATCCCATGTGTGATGGACGGAAGTGTTATACCAACTAATCCAACAATGTTCTCATACCTTCTCTAATCTAGCGTCTTTCCACACCATAAATGAGCACCGAATTTACCCGAGGTCCGTCACCTATTTAGTGCCCACGACGGGGACAGGAAGCTAGCGGCTTGTCTAAGGTAATGGTGTCGGCTTTCGGGGCCTTTCCCCCCCCCCCCCCCCCCCCGTCCTCAATGGGAATTTTTTTTTCCAACATTTTTTACATTTTTTAAGTTACAGTAATGACTTGGGATTTTCGGCTTCGGTGGGTAGGTGTTTCCCTGGGTGTATACTCTTATGGGTGAAAAAGCATCTTGTTTTCCTGTCCTACACCGTTGCTTATATATGTTGCCACTTGGATGTTTTATAGTTACTTCTTTTAAAGTGTCAAATGTAAGTAATTATCAAAAGAAGGCACCAAGCTGGGAAGGCTATGTAGCACTATTAAATGTGCGGGATATTCATAGGGTGCTATATATCACTAAGGATGTCACTACGAGAACAAAAACGCGTAAGGCGAACGATATCAATGGTATCCGATTCATCAAGAATTCTATCAAGGGACAAGTGACCGCGAGGGACGGTCGGGAAGCAAGACATACGCACGTTCTGAAAGTCAGGACATTCAACAAGGATATACATGACCGTAGGAGGGACAATGCAGTTTGGACAATAATGAGCAGAGAGGCGTTCCATTAAGTGCCCGTGAGTTAAGCGAATATGGCCAATACGTAACCTCGCCAGAGCCGTTTCCCACCGCCGGTTACGGTGGTAGGAGGAAGGCCATGGGGGGGGGGACACACTATTCTTAAGAACACGAAGCTTGTTACCAGTAACAGAAGACCAACGACCCTGCCAACGGGCAAGGATTGAGGAATGAATAAGTAGGTAGAAGTCAGAATAGGAGATACCTTTATGGGAGATGGGACAAGTACGGATAATCTCCTTAGCGGCAGCGTCCGGGCGCTCATGTAAGGACACACCAATATGGCTGGGATCCCAGCAAAACTCCACTGTCTTAAATCTACTGGAGATAAGAAACAGCCAATGTTGAATTTCGACTACTACAGGATAAACTGGATTAAAGGACTCCAGAGCCATGAGGGCATTACGAGTCAACTACAACAACAAAGGAGGATTGACAGTGTAGCGAATAAACCTTATACTCGCTCCATTATCTCATCATCTTAATGGCGTAACTAATTAGCACTAACTACACAGGCTATAATCCTATGAACAAATCCACAAGAGCCGTGACGAGGATTCGAACCTGCGTCCGGGAGCATCCCAGACACTGCCTTAATCGACTGAGCTACGACAGGGTTAAAAGGGTTGAAACCGAAGTTTACTAAACTTACTGGATCCCGTAGCCATTTTTTTGGTCCTTCGTTCATCCCGTTTTTGTTCATTTGATGCATCACGTTAGTGTGATCTCTGTGTGTGTAGTGTGTTATAATCCTATCCCTATTTACAGGTAAGAGTTCTTCCATCCTTCTTCCATCTTATTGGAGGGAGCTGAAGTGTAGTCACCATATATAAGCAAGTGATATGAGAATAGCAAGCACGGGAGACACCTCCCGTCACGCAGGGTGCAGTCGCACCTCCACAGATCTCCAGTATCATCTATTGATACTGGTAATGGCTCAAAAGGGCCACCACTTACGGGCTATTCATGCCCGTGCCACTTTTTGGGTGTCTTAATCTTCATCAATCAATCAATCGAATAGCAAGATTCAGCCCCGCTCCTGTGCCAGGTAAGTCCACTACGGGCTCATCATAGCCCGGGCTACTTGCCCCGCTCCTGTGCCAGGTAAGTGCACTACGGGCTCACCATAGCCCGTGCTACTTGGAACTTGTTCCGAGTAGCTGAATCTATAACAACAACAACAGGTAAGGTAATTATCAAAAGAAGGCACCAAACCGGGAAGGCTATGTAGCACCATCAAAGTGCGAAATAATCAGAGGGCGCTAAATATCACCAAGAATGCCAATATGAGAACAAAAACGCATAAGGCGAACGATATCAAAAGTATCCGATTCACCTAGAATTCTATCGAGGGACAGGTGACCGCGAGGGACGGTCGGAAAGCAAGACACACGCTCGTCCTGGAAGTCAGGACATTCAACAAGGATATGCACAACTATACAGTCTCCGTGGTGTAGTGGTAAGACACTCGCCTGGCGTTCCGCGAGCGCTATGTCATGGGTTCGTATCCTGGCCGGGGAGGATTTACTGGGCGCAATTCCTTAACTGTAGCCTCTGTTTAACGCAACAGTAAAATGGGTACTTGGTTGTAAAAACGATTCTTCGCGGCAAGGGATCGTATTCCAGGGACTTGCCCGAAACGCTATGCGTACTAGTGGCTGTACAAGAATGTAACAACTCTTGTATATATATCACAACTGTAATAGGGACAACGCAATTCGGCAACAACAGAATAGCAAACCTCCACAGATCTCCAGTATCATCTATTGATATTGGTGATAGCTCAAAAGGGTACTTTGGAGCTTTTGAGCTCACCACTTACGGGCTATTCATGCCCGTGAACCATTTGGGTGGCTTAATCTTCATCAATCAATCAATCGAATAGCAAACAGTACAATATGTAAGGACCATGCAAGGTACCAAAGACAGTAGCGATCACGGCGACCCTGTAGAGACAGGACGACATTTTCAACTTGCAGATCAGCGGCCGGTCGGGAGCTGAGATCTGCGGCCGGTCGGGACCTGAGATCAGCGGCCGGTCGGGAGCTGATATCAGCGGCCGGTCGAGACCTGAGATCAGCGGCCGGTCGGGAGCTGAGATCAGCGGCCGGTCGGGACCTGAGATCAGCGGCCGGTCGGGAGCCGAGAGCAGCGGCCGGTCGGGACCTGAGATCAGCGGCCGGTCGGGAATTGAAAGCAGCGGTCGGCAGGGTTGAGATCGAGCCGTCCACCTGCAGCTATTTTAGAGTCGAGAAGCTGGGAAGACGGCCGGCGGGATGAAGCTAAAAATACTCATAAAACTGTGGTCTTGGGTCGAGCCTTCACTTGAGCAGGTAAGCTTGCTTCATTAAACACCTTTTACAGAGATGGCAGCTTTTTAATGAGTAAACTCTTTAGTTGTACTCCATATTGAGACCTTTGAGTGCTTTTCCTGGGAGTTCGTTATCTTAAAATGCGCCCATTTTCACATGTTAATACAGGTAAGTTCTCACATCTACAGATAACTTTGAATGAAACAGTAGATTATATTCACTTGACAGCTAGACATTTTCAGTGTGTTTGTAGGTCTATTACAATGGCTTGCTCTGCATCAGTTAGTGTAATTAAGACTACATATGTACCGAAATATATTTTCATGGTTTACAGACAATTCTTATTGGAAATTTTAAAGAAATATTAATATATTTTATTTGTATAGGGGGGTACCACCTCTGGTGCAATTATAGAGACCCACAGCCTCAGAGAAGGGAACACAGAGCATACAGGGAAAAACTTGCCATTTAACTCTGAATACGTAAGAGTGTTCGCTTCTCCTACCACCCCCCCCCCCCTTTTTTTATTTGTATTGTATTAATTTAGCAAGCATTAGGAAGGCCTCCCCAGCCCTTGTGCTGCACCAAAGTCTATGAAGGTCAACAGTGTAGGGCAAGGGTTAGCTGGCTAGGGTCACCCAATATCTCCATCTCATAGGATGTTTGGTAAAATAATTATAAAATAGCATACTTAATTCTAAATAATGCCTTACTCGAAATCTTTGCTAGTTACTCTAACTTTATATTGGGTTGCTTTTCAAGTTTGCACTACCTGCTGTTGTAGGACTTGCATACCACTTGTGGCTAGTTGTTCGTCACCAGTTAACTTGCCAAACTAGATTACTGTACCAACAAAATTTCAATGTTATACAACAGTACCTGCCAATGAAGACCTTACCTACTGTAGATACAGCAGGTCATCATAATTGAGACTTCCTTCCACTACCACCCAAATATATACTGTAACAAGAAACTATATATATACAGTAATATGAAATAGTATATAACACAAAATAATATTAAATAATGGCAATAAACTGTTTAGCTGTTGCCATGAAATTTTCTGGCAAAAGACTCACTTTTAGTGGGGTGCCATTAAATACAATGGGTATACAGTACTGTAGTTTTAACCTTAATATTTTTTAGTATTAATTCAGCAGGCATGTGTGCGTGCTTAGTGTCTCCAAAGTTTTGTGTAATTCTAAAAAGGATAAAAATTCTATTTTAAATTCTGTGTAATTCTAAAAATTACATAGACTATATAATTACTTGCAAAAAGTAAGTTAATGTCAGTATGAAGGCATGCTCTACAAATTTGCAATATGTTTGTTATGAACCAAATAATGACAAATACTAGAGATAAAGGCCAATTATGAATTAGTGTTGTAATACCACACATTTGTTGTGGTATTTATCAATTTCTTTGGAATTGGATAACTTTTACTTTAAATCCTTGTTTCAGATGCTTTCACAACATTTATGAGAGCAGAATTGACAGTGACCACAACTATGTGTGTGCAATGTGTTGTTACTTTGAGTACAGTGTAACCTTGCAACTCTGCACCTTTTATAACATAAAACCTACAAATTATTATAGATTTGCCTAATGGAACAGTATTTGAAAGTTCTGATGAAGTGCTCAAATGTTAATTTATGTGCAGAAAATCCAGGCTGGCCCTGTGCCATTTTGTACTACCCAATCATTGTTTTCTATTCCCTTTTCTAGTAAATTAGTACAATGTGACTGTTTCCATGGGTAGCCCAGTAATAACCGAAAGGGGCTCATCTCGGCTAAGTGTTGATTTTCTCTGTGCTTGTTACTCTGGGGTCAAGATTCGTCAAGTATTAACATGGCCTCTTATGAAGCCTGTACATCTTTCCTGCAGCCCAACACCTGGTTATGGTAGTACTTATAGTAACAATGAGGTCCATAGTACATATACCGACGTACAATGAAATTAGGAAGTAGAAATCAGCACTATTGAGTTAGACAAACAAGAAAACTTTTTGTACTTGTGTTGCAAAGACAAACAAAACTAACCTAACCTTCCTAGGGCTAATACTATATCTAAGGCTTAATATAGTATGTGTGTGTGCTATACTAGGCCTAGGAACATTTAAGTTTGTGTTTTAGTTAATTTTGTTTAAAGAATTCCTTACTAGTCAGCATAATACTATCTAAAAGCTAAGTATGTACGAATTCGTTACTACTGACGATCGTCAAAATAGGAGAATGGGCTGCTTTCCTCAATCATGGCAGCTTAATTTGCATTTATTAACCAGTTTATGACCACTAAAATGATAGGTGGTTATCCATAACAATAATTACCTAGAGTTGAAGAGGTAAGGGTAAAGAGAAACTTTTCATGAATTTACCAAAATTTACTTGACTGCCATTATCTCTTTAATGGCATCAACGAGGACTGGAAACTGGTGGCTTGAAACAGGTTCCCTCATTTGTCATGATGATGAACAAAAAAATTTATTTGTTGGCTTGCATATGAATTTTGCATTGCCACTAAATACCTTTTTTTCTAAAAAAAAAAAAAAAAAAAAAAAAAAAAAAAAAAATGCTGTACAGAGAGAAGTTCATTGCTAAGAGGAAGAATTTTGATGGCAAAAGTCCAGAGAGAAAACTGTTCAGGGGCCTTAAAATATGACAATTTAGATGAAGCAGTTTACATGTGGTTTACTCAGATTATTTTGGACTAGTTTCATGATACAGGTAGTTAACAATTAAAGATTAAACCCCAAATAAAGAGGGATTGAAGTGAGTAAGTGAGTGAAGTACAGACATCATTGCTGCAGGAAAATGTTCATGCACATTATGAAATGTGCATGAACAGTTTCAAATTAGTGGATGGTAAGATATTATCAATGGTGTTAACATCAAATACAGTACTACCTCCAATCATCCAGCTTATGAATTGAGGCACAATTTATGTTAAGAGACTGTACAGAAAGAGTTGCTGAATCAGGTACAGTATTGGTAAATACAAATACAGTATATATTTGTAAACATGCTTGTTTCTTGTATGTTTTGGTACAGCAATTATCACAATAGTTTGTTGGTTTGAATGAGATATAATTGTATAGGAACAAAATGAACCATTGTGTTGGTATGATACATAGTGAAACAAAGGTGTTACAAAGCTGTTACAATAATCAGGTATTGCAAAAATTTGTGTTGTACCAAAATGTAGACTAGTAGTGAAATGACAATGAATGGTAGAAGGGGGCCGAGTAAACTGGGTATAGTGGTGCAATGTAAAATACATAATACATGTCGCAGTGAGGAAGGTAGAGCAAGGTATGCCATACATAAAAGAAAAAATTGAGGTAGAAAATAATAAGACTGACCCATTTTTAACTTGAAGACTTGGTTGGTGTTAGTTGTTCCAAATAATTAACTAGACCTAATTATTTTTATTTTTAGATACAGGTAAATGTGTTTACATTTCTTCCAACATTTTGTTTATAGTCATTGTTGGCATTAGTGTTATGATCATTATCATAGTGCACGTTTAACACAGTAAGTAGTTCAAGCAGTGGAAGTGAAATTATGATTAGAGTATATTGTACAGAAATTAAAGTTAATTTAGTGCATACTTTTTTTTATTCAGCTCAATGATGTCAAGTGGATAAAACTAAATTAACCAATATTTGATTTCAGGAGGCATATTTCAAAAGGGATGGCCAATATAGTAGAGTTGCCACAGCAGGTCTCTGCACAAGCCTATATGATGAACCATATGGTTGATGCAGAAGATGATGAAGATGTCAGACTTCATTTAGCAGCTTTGTGTGGAGATGGTAAAGGTTTAAAGCAGATCACAGCAGACCCTCAGTACAATCAGTGGCTCAACTATCGTGTTCGGCCTTATATGTCACCGCCGTTGAGATTAGCCGTTTCAGGTAAGTTTTTTCTTAGGGGTGGCATTGATAGGTTTATGCAAAATGCATAACCTTGGGAAACAGAAATAACACCAGTTGGAAATCAATACACACTCAACCGATGGCTCTTAACCATTGAACAGGAAAGCTGTTGAGGAATGATAAGTTAATAATTATGAAAAAAGTAATAAGCCACCCTATGGCCATAAATCAATATTCAAGTTACAGATGAGTCAGATTTTTCTAGATATTATTTAGGATGCCTATATGGAAGTAGAACAGCTTAAGTTTATTGAAGGATTCCGATTCACTGAGATGTTACTTGATCTGCTAGGTGATTTAAGGTACCATCTATATATGACTGGGTGCCCAGCTCTACTTTCTTATATCAGCTAAAGAGGAGGTACAGTACAATGTGGAATTTCAATTATGATGGGATCAGAAGGTTTAAAAAGTATTCAGTAACATTAGAGCCTTTCGAGAGTCAACAACAATAATTAATAAATAATTGCTGATGTTAAAATGAGCTTTCTCAGAGCATATAAAATCACAAAGTTCAGCTGCACAATTACAGTACTTGTCTTGGAGAAGGTGGCAAAGAAAATTGCTTCAAGACATTAGGGGAAGAAGAAAAAGACCTTTATTTCATGAATTAAGATTTTACAAAGTTTAGCTCTCAGGATTTTCTATAGAGGAATTGTGTTGGCTAAGTTGTGGGGATATATTGTGAATATTTATTGATAATGACTTTGATGAATATGCCATTTCCATTTTAAATGGTTGCAAAATAGCACATGTAGGGATTAAAATAGTTGGTGACTGAAATGTGATACAGAATACGTCGAGAGACATTGAATGGTTCTCATGAAATATCAGACACTACCGAGTGTGGCAGCATTGTAATGATGGAACACCAGTTTCAATACATAAAATGTAGACTGGGTATGATCAAAACTTGCTTGGGCTTAAATATAATCTAGTGCATAAAATAAAAATGACTTAGGGCTGAAGCTGAGACAAATGAATATGTGGGGTAGCCATAGATTAGATATAACACCAAGGAAGTGTACTCACCTATTTGTACTCACCTATTTGTGCTTGCGGGGGTTGAGCTTTGGCTCTTTGGTCCCGCCTCTCAACTGTCAATCAACTGGTGTACAGATTCTGCAATGTTGCAAGTGAATATATCTGCACTCTAGGCGTTATGCAGGAATTTTGGGTAATGTGAGGACCTTGTTACATTCAGCATGCAAGTAATGTATGTGTGACCTCCAAAATAAGCAGGTGTCCAGAATTACTCTGATAGTTTCACATTATCTCCATATACCAGTTGACTACAATAAAGGGTTAATGGAGTGCTAGACTACGGATATTCGTTTTCTGTAAATGTCATAGTACATGTTTTATTAGTAAAGAGATTTGTAAAAGCATGTTTGATTCCCCATAATAATACATTGTTAATTACAATCTGGAAATTCCCCTTGTACTGATATTAGGATAAGATCATTGGTGCTATGATGACTGATGTTGATGGCTGTAAAGTCATCAACATATAGCACAGAATGTACTCCTTCAGAAGGAGAAGATAGACCATTAATGACAATTATGAATTGTTCTGCCTTATATTACCAATAAAATAAATTCAGTCAGATTCTTATATATAAAGCACAGCATGAAAGGATGATTTTAAGGAATATTGGCAAGTTGCCTCTCAGGCCAACAATACGTAATTTAACTAAAACATTATTTTGATGTAGTCACATGCTTTCGTGAGGATGAAGAGAATTACTAATACTGATATAAACTTCCAAGATCATCTGGATATCTATAGTGATGTGACATTTATGGAAGCAAGATTGTGTAAAGAATAGTGAGATACAGTAATATCTTTCAAGTTCTTCTAATACGTACGAGAGCAGGGAGGAAAGTAATGTACAAAACTGAATTACAGTAGCACTGATTGTACATTTCAATAATTTAACAAAGAATAAACTCCATAAAAGTATAGCATTAACAGATGTTTAGTTACTTGGCCATATTAGCTACTAGCTTACCAGTTAAAGAACCCCCAGAACATTTTCCAGGTATGCTCAAGGTATGTATCAGGCTACATTTGAATTGAAGGCTGGTTAAGCACTGTAATTTCCTTCAGTTGAAGAGAAAATCTTAGGTTTTACAACCATCTATTAGCATGATTGGAATCATATTACTGTTATACCATTGATCAATTCTATGTATGTAAACACCTTAAATAATGTGCATCAGAGAAATTTAGTAGTAGAGCAGAATTGTCAATTTCTCAAGGTACAGTCTCTATACACATACACTGTCACTTATACATTTCTTAATCCTATACACTTCCCAAATGTCTCAATGTTTACAGGAGGAAACCCTGACTGTGTTGAAGTACTTGTGTTAGCAGGTGCAGACATAGAGCTGGAAGATGTGAAAGGACAAACTCCTCTCTTTGTTGCAACATCTCAAAGAAAGTTAGAAATAATGAAGGTATGTTTACTGTAAATATTATGCATTTTCATGTATGTAAAGACTGTGCATATATGTCACACTTTGCCTACACAACTGTACAAATGACACTTGCGTTGTACACATTCACAGGCGTAATGGGTCACTTTGTTTATGTTAGAATAACATATCCTAGAGAATTTCACAACATACTCTTAATTTTAACTATGTCTCAGAAACATTATGCCCACATGTCTGGTTTTCTGTTTTCTCAATAAAAATAAGTGTCCTACAGCAGTATACTTTGGTGTCTCCTATTCCTTATGAGTATTCCATGAATAACTTCAATAAAGACTCCCAACTGTTGAACCTATTATATGTGTAAATGAAGTCTTATTTTTCAAATACTAGCCCCTCACACTCTAAATAGTTCAGTAAATAATGAGCTACAAAAATATCACCATACTGTATAGATGATCATAAATAAGCTCACTTTAACCCTAATGGAAAACCCTACAGTATTACCAGTTATTTAAAAACAGATCAATCAACCAAATAGACATAAGAATAATTATCCTAAAATTTATAGTAAACAAAAAATCTAGATCTGCTTATTAAATAAATTTTAGTAATGTATTTTCATACACCATATATAACAAAAAATATATAAAAGTTTCTGTAAACTATCAGAGACCTAATAGTATGTTGCTTTCCCCTCTGCACTCCTCACCCTATATTCCTCATTTACCTCTACATACCTCATTACCCTGAGGTATGTACATTACCCATACCTCATTAGGAGCCGGTCGGCCGAGCGGACAGCACATTGGACTTGTGATCCTGTGGTCCCGGGCGCCGGCAAGAAACAATGGGCAGAGTTTCTTTCACCTTATGCCCCTGTTACCTAGCAGTAAAATAGGTACCTGGGTGTTAGTCAGCTGTCACGGGCTGCTTCCTGGGGGTGGAGGCCTGGTCGAGGACCGGGCCGCGGGGACACTAAAAAGCCCCGAAATCATCTCAAGATAACCTCAAGATAACCCCCTCACCTCAAACTCACAATAGGTCAGCAATCCGAATGGTGACAAATTCTATCTCCAGGTCACCTATAGTACCATGACTGTAGTAAATCTATAAACATGTCAAACATATAATCAGTACTCTACATACATTTTTGTATGTCCTTTACAGTAACAAAATCCTATACAATACTGCCATGAAAACCCAGACTTAAACCCAGACTTTGAGAGTCCCGGTAGTCAGGGGTGCAGTGCCAATTTTATAGGTGCCAGAGCTCTGGTGGGCCTGACAAAAGCCTGCCATTTCCTATCCTGTTTCTGTATACAGTGGTACCTCGGTTTATGAGTTTAATATGTTCCTGGAGACAGCTCGTATTCCGAAAACTCGTAATCCGAAGCAAATTTCCCCATAAGAAATAATGGGAAATGAATTAATCCGTTCCTGACTACCCAAAAACCTCACTTCAAACTAAATTTTATACCTAATTCATCTAAATCTACACTACAAAACTATGTTTAAGTTATTACTTACCCTTGCTGATGACTGCTGATGGCGTATAGAAGATGGTGAGGAGGGGGGAGGAGGAGAGGTGTTACTGTTTGGAAGGGGAGTCCCCTTTATCAGGCAGTGAGGACCTCTCTGGTGTGCATTCTCTTGGACGTTTTGCCTGCATACCACTAGGTCCTGGTTGTGGCTCACTGCTCGATTTTCTCAACAAATCTGTCCATGGAAAATTGTTTTTCCCTTCTTCGCAAGATGTCTCTGTAGTGAGACATCACATTGTCATTTAAAAGATTAATGCAACGGCCTACTACAGTTTTCTCTGGGTGAGTCATTTCAATAAAAGTTTGCATTTCTTCCCACATCTGACATCACCACTTCTTCTTTTCTATAAATCCCCCTATAAATACTGTATATATGAACTGTTCAAGACTGAACTTTGTAGAAAAATTCAATTTTCCCGATGTACTGTCATTAGTTTTATGTCTTAAAATACATCACAACACTGACTACACGAGTTCAAATATATTGTAAACTAAAGACATGATAATATTGCAGAGGTAAAAATGTCAAATACAGTACATAAGTATACTCACTCAAGGGTTCAGGTGGTCATCCATAAATGATCTTGAAATTATATCTGGATGAGTATTGTGGTGATTGTGGGAGGAGGAAGTTGAAGCTTGAGGCCAAGATGTTGAGGCTGTGTATGTAGTTGAGATACCATGGCGATTTTCAAAGTGCCTTTGTCATCCATCATTATGCTTTATAGGGCTTGAAAAATTAAAATTTGTTATGGAAATAACCAGAACTTTTCTGGATCAATTACTTTGTCACTGGTATTTTTGTTTCATCACACATATGATTTTATCACTGCCAGTGTCATTAACTCTTATTATAACTTTAACCTGACTGCTTTCCTCTTCCATATTGATGTAACACTCAATTTGAACATAATAAGCAAAGATCTTATCTTGTGATTTCAATATATCAAAATGAATGACTGAATATTTTTGGACTTTGCATTTTGTCACACAATCATTCTAAGGATACCATTTCTACTTTTGTTATAAGCTTTATTTTCTGCAATGAAGTCATTGTAACATGTTTCATCTTTGATTTTCTGCTAGTTGAAAGCTTGACACACAATACAGTATCTCCATTTTGGGAAACTGTGGTGGAAGGATGTTATAAGTCTCTGAAATAAAATGGTTTGGGCAGTGAGAGCATCAATTACTGTAGGCACACCACAAAAATGACAAACTGGGTTGTAGTGGCACTGCTCTATTTCTTGTATACATCAATGATTTGCCAAATGTTTCTAACATTGTTAAACCTATACTATTCGCTGACAATACTACCTTCATCTATTCTGACCCCAACCCCCTCACGCTAAATATTATTGTAAATAAAGAATACAAAAAAAGTCCACTCATGGATGTCAACCAACAAACTCACACTAAACATAGAAAGGACCCACTACATTTTATTTGGTAGTAAATCATCAAATCAAATCCAACTTCAGATAAACATTGTTAACATTAGCAATAAAATTGAGGGAAAGTTCCTTTGCCTGTACACAGACAAGAGACTGAACTTCAGCACCCCACATACAACACACAGCCAAAAAAGTCTCAAAAACGATCAATATACTCTCTAAAATCAGATACATTATGTTCCCCACTCTGATCTCCTCTCATTATACTATGCGCTAATCTATCCCTATCTTACATACGGTAACTGTGCATAGGGTTCAACCACTGCAAATTACCTCAAGCCCATCATCACTCAGCACAAATCTGCTATCAGAACTATAACAAACTCTGTCTTCAGACAACACACAGCCCCTCTGTTTAGTCCCTTAATTTACATGCTAAACATACACTCACTCCAAACATCCTCATGTACTATTTACATGTACAAAACCTTGTTCCTAAATGCTAATCTTGTTCTGAAACTTTACCTTGATAGGTGTAATAGAACCCATGAGCAACACACAAGAAATAAATGTATCTTTGATATTCCCAGTCAAACTAAATCTGTGCAAACAGTTCATGCAAATAAAGGGACCCAGTCTCTGGAACTCACTCCCTAATGAATTAAAAAATTCTCTGACCTATGTCTTATTCAAAAGTAAAACCAAAAAGTAATGAACCTAATTTCATCCACATAGTTTCCTACCTTGTTCTTCAAGCTCACACTGTATCTTGTACTACCCACTTCGCCAATATTAGTACTGAAGACATATACAGTCGCCAGTGTAATCACCTCTTGTCAATTAATATTGTAGTTATATGTTGATATAAAACTTTGCTATAATGTACCTTTTCATCTTACCTGATATGTTAGATTAAGGACCTGCCTTAAACATTATGCGTGTTAGTGGCTTTGCAAGAATGTAAAAATGCTGTACCAATCTTATGTAATCTCACAAACTCATTGTACCTTCTTGTAAATAAAAATTATTTATTATTATTATTATTATTATTATTATTATATTATTATTATTACTGCTGTTGGCTGCCTGACAAACTAGGCCTAACTTCTTAATAAATAAACTTTTTGAACAATGGCAATTTGAAAAGTGTGATAAACTCTGTATACCTTGCACAACTGTCCTAATTCACATTCTCTCATTTCAACGTCAGGCATCAATATCAAAATTGCACATACAGTACTTAGTGCCTATTACATCTTTGCACACTAGATTTTTTTCTTCAATTTCAATTAACCGTGTAGCATTATCATATTTACTCTTAATATATAAAGATATCTTAGAGGACACTATATATGGGAAGAGGTTTCTGTTATTTATCTTGATTGCCTCTCTCACAATCAGCTAAATATCTGCATAAGGAAATATTTGTAATAACCATGGACTGATTTGTGAGCTTTTGAATAATTGCACTTCCATAGCTTTTAAGGTTTTTCTGTTACTATCATTTAGTGTTCATTAATGTGAATATTTTGTATCTTTTACAAATATAGATTCTGCTGGAAGCCGGTGCAAATCCAGAAGGTAGTCGAAAAAATCGCTGTTCTCCATTGCTAATTGCAGTCAGAGATGGGTTTTCAGCAGGTGTTAAGGTAAGCAATATTTTTATGATTTATAAAATGCATTAGTACTGGCATTATTATTATTATTATTATAGTTTTCTTCTCAAGAGTGATAACATACATGTGCAGTAAGTACATATGTACCATATTCCTAAATTATATACACTGCAGTCATCATTACCCCTATTTCTCTTTTTTATAATGAATTTCAAACTTTTATTAGCCACAACTGACCCATGTTGTAATTATAATGAGTTTCAGTTTTGCCTGAAACACTGAGAATACTCCTGGCTCTACAATGTTACTTATGTATCCCACTGTTGGGAACAGAGAGCCTGTTAGTTTCATTGAGGTCCTCCAGGCCATCACATGACCTTACCCAGAATACAACCCACAACAGTTGGCTAACTCCTGGGTGCCTATATACTGCTAGGTGAAAAGTCAGTAGGTGTAAGGAAACATGCTCGAATGTCTTAACCTGTCTGGGAAGCAAACCTGAAACCAATGTGAATACTGTACTGTACTGTCAGTAAATATCTGTATAAGTTCTAGTCAACACCCAATATGCTATACTGTATTATATATGCTTTACAATAGCAAAATATAAATAAAAAATTCATGTTGCTGAATTGTCCAGTTTTATGAGAAACTTAAAAAGGGTTTTTTTGGGTTTGTAATTGTTAGAATTGGTACTAGATAATTTTTTCTTGAATTTCGAGTCTTGCTAAAAATGTTTGGTAATACATTATACAGTATTAGATGAACATAAGATGTAATAAATTTAAGCAAAACGAACTAAATTTAGGCTAAACCAACTTATTTGCTTCAGAAAAAAAGAACCCAGTACACAGTCATCCAAAATTAGACGATGTACACAAACTGTAGGTGAAACACATCAGTAATAAACCCATTGTCCACAAATGATATTATGTACAGTACTCAAAGACACTATTTACCTGAATTTACCTGAGAGCCACTAATACTAGGCGGCCTCAACGGGGACAGGAAGGCTTGTCAAAGGTCCCCCCCATTTGTTATTGCTTTAACATACAAAAATACATTAATCTGTTTTACTAAAAAAAAATCAGGTTTTATATTATTGGAATGCTCCAAATGGTATGCTGAAAACTGGAGTACAAGAAAAACAATATTTAAGTAGCAGATGAATTAATACCACCTAGAGTTTCATTTAACTGATCATTGTCTATAAGATACTATTTTCCTGATATTGAGAACGTCATTTACAGCATTTTATAAAATTTATATTTACAATATATTTACAGTGCTACTATACTTTTTTTATATAATTTTTCAGCTCCTCCTACAATATGGAGCTGATCCAGAGCCTTTTGATCAGGTGTGCACGTGTGTGCCTGGCTGGCCACTGCAGCACGCTGTCGTGTATGCTCATTTTTCCTGTTATTTTGAGCTGGTAAAAGGAGGGGCTATAGCAAATCTTACTTCACTCCCATATCCAGTAAATCCAAAAACAGTGGCACGTTTGTCAATTCCACATGCCATTCTGAAGTATGCAAAGTAAGTACAGTAACTGTTTTAGTACTTATATTATTATACAGTTTATATTTTCTTATATTACTATAAGAAAAAAAAAGGATTTTGTAAAGTTTATTTTGAGAATATTTAGATGTATAGCAAGGCCAAAAATCATCATGGGGATCTGAAAGTCACCCAGGCATGCTGTTCCTTTATTAATTCTGGTAACCTCAACCAGCCTATGATCATCCCATCCCCTAGACCATTCCCTCTGCCAATATGGCGATGCTAACCCCAAGTGTGCGGCCTCCATCTTCGAACAGACATTCTCTCTTATAGTATAGCTATACCCAGTATTTAACTTACACAAACATATTATCCAGTATAATTTGTTCACTTCCAAACCATTATTTGCCAAAATCTTTTCTGAATTTGAACTAATCCACTTTGTATCCATTATTTTGTGTTCTATTTTGTATTGATATATTTAGTGCCCTACTAATATTTTCCTTTTTTTATACCCATTCATCCATTTATATATTTCAATCATATCTCACCTTACTCTTCCTAGCAAATGTAAATTAAGCTTCCTTATTCTCTCTTCACATGGAAGGTTTCTAATTCCGGGGATTAACTTTGTCATCATCCTCTGCACAACACTCATATGCAGTGAGTGGTCAAGAGGTGGAATAAACAAGTTTATTTACACCATCCTCCTACCTACCTATCACAAACAATACCTAGCTGCCCCATCCTACCTACATTATTGCCTACTTCACCTCACTCATACCCCTTCTCTCCACCATCACTTCCACACCAAGTTCGGTAAAGATCACTGAACTTTCCCTTCACCTGTGAACCATGGATTACACTGTGTTCACAAATATTTTACAAATGTAAAGACAGATTTTAGTTTGATATGTATAATTGTACTACTGGAAACCGTGCTTATGTTACAGGTCTTTCCACTGTCAGGATGTTAAGTATTTTACAGGTTATTCAGTTGTAAATTGTGAAGTATGGTATATGTTACATGACTGAAAATTGTGAACAACAGTGAGAACTATAAATTTTATACCCGGTACAATATTTGTTTGACATCATACTCTTCTTTGTGTAGGGAGTATCCAGAGTTTGTAGAGTTGCATTATGAGAGTGGCGGTGACTTACGCCAGCTCAACACCAATGGAATAACCTGTATAGAAGAATTTGTTGAAGTTTCACCTGCAAGGGATCAATTAGTTGCATTATCAGGTGAGGTATTAGTAAAACTAATTACTTAATATACATGAGCTATATTCAGAATTACACACAGATGAGCACATGCTTTCCGGACACCTCAGGCCCGAGACCGGACAAATATCCTGCTGTGTATAGATAATTGTCATCCTAAAAATCTAGAGGGAAAATTTAACTGTACTATGTACTCACCAATATGAAAAAGTACAGATAAATGTATGAAGCTGAAAATTATTATGGTTGGTGGTAAGTTATGGTGTTGAGTTGACTGAAGTGGAGATTGATGGCAATGAGGTGCCCTCAGATAATGAAGTGCCTCTACCACTCCCACACTGCATTATCAATACTGTACCTGCACTTTACATCTTAGCTCTACTCACTGCCTTTCTATTACAGATTGCTTTATCACTTTTACTTCTACAAAAATAGTCAAAAGACAATAGATTAATAATGTCTAAAAGTGTAGTCTAGCTTATGTGATATTCAGCATGCACAACACTTCTCAAGTTCCCACTCTCAAACTTCTTAATTAGTTAGATTTTCTTCTCAAATATCAGCACTGACCAATTATTCTTATTTTTCTCACTTATAGAAGCTTTCACTGATAAAATGCCTTCATATGGAGCGTCATATAAAATGCCTTCATATACTGTCGCTTCTTATTATTCACCTGCTCACTCTCCTGAGCTTTCTTGGTCTCTGAATCATGTTCTAAATTTTCATTAGTCTTCCCAGTTTTCTGTTGCCCATTTTATAATGGGACTATTATTTTTGTTGGATCTCACTTCTGGCCTTAGGTTGGAGAGGTTCATGTTCTCTTTCAGAAGCAAGGGGGTGCTTTAGGTTCTGGTGGGTGTTTTCTTTGCTTGCAGCTTTCTCCTACTTAAGAATGAGATGCTGATTTCAGGGTGGACCATTAATTGTATCTTGGGTTGTTTAAGTGGAGGAGCATCATTTGATGAGCCCAGTTTCAGTAGTTCGCTGTTATTTGTGTGCCTTTCGGGATGCTTCGCTTGTTTGTTGACCTGGTATCCTTGGTTCCTAGGTCAAAGGCTTATTTGTTTCAGGTTGCCCACAGTGTCATTAAGGTCAGACAGCCTGCCGTCTACCCTAGAGCCCATGATGTTCATAAGTTTGTGGTTCTGTTTACTGTTTAATCTAATAAGTTTTGAGGTAATATTCGGGCTCGAGGGGGTTTTGGTGCACTAATGGGTTTTGATGGCATGATATCTTGTCAATGTGCCTGATCCATGGCTCACTTAGGTGAGCATGGAAGGGACCTGATTGTTTTTTGTAGGGACCTGACAGCCGAGTGGGCAGCGCTTCGGATTCGTAGTCCTGAGGTTCCAGGGTTCGATCCCCAGTGGAGGCGGAAACAAATGGGTACTTTCTTTCACCCTGATGCCCCTGTTATCTAGCAGTAAATAGGTACCTGGGAGTTAGACAGCTACTATGGGCTGCTTCCTGGGGGTGTGTAGCAAAAAGGAGGCCTAGTCGAGGACCGGGCCGCTAAGCTCCGAAATCATCTCAAGATAACCTCAAGATAGGTGGCACTGGATAGGTTACCTGGTACTGACTGCTGTTTTCCTCTGCCTCTGGGGAGCCCTGTTTGGTTTGTTCTCCATGGTGAGATGGCACCAGAGAGCCACCGAAGGGGGGCCCCTCCCAGCACTGAATCTTCTCTTTTTGGTGGGGCCCCCTTGCTGGCTCCCTGTCCTCACCCTTCCCTTTTCAGGGGCTTTGATTGCTGTTTGGGTGACTTGTGTCATATTGTTTGACCCCGGGCAAACCGTGAGTTGCTAGGGCAGACACCTGGCAGAGGGGCAATGTAACTAGCAGGGGTAACTGTTCAAGTTGTCACAATTGTTAATTTTTTTTTTTTTTTTTTTTTTTTTTTTTTTAACTTTGGTGTGCTCGACTTTTTTTATGGTTTTCTCTAGATTTGGGTGATTTAGTGTCCCCTTCTCTCTCTGCATCTCTTTAGTTTATCCTATGGTTTTGTCCTCTGGTTTGCAGTTGGTTTTCTGTGACTCGCAAGGGTCTGATGGCCATCGTTGGCCTGATAGCAAGTGGAGAGCCTTCCAGGCAGCTAACACCAAGTAGCCACTGAGAGGCCCACCAGAAAGAGGCACAACATTACATTCAACACCAGAATTTTTTAAGTTAATTTTTTGCACTAGAAATGGAATAAAAAATACGAATATAAAATATTTGAATTTTAGTGCTTTTTAATCCAAGATGGGAACAAGTCAAAATTACGTTGTCACAGCATACGGGTTAATGGTAATAACTAGTCATGTACAGTATAGTACTTGGGAATTTGTCGAGGAAATATCTTTTATAGATTTAAATTTTAACGCTTCACATTTTTTTCAATTTACAGTCATAAAAACACAGTTGGCTTGAGATATCCTATTCTGTATTATGAAAATTGAGGCAAGACATAATTTGGTCTCACCTACCATAAGACTGATTAGTTCAACAATACTTAAAGCAGCTGTTCTCAACTGTTGGCTCATTCACTGTGTGTGTCAAACCCAGACAGTGAAAGAGTTGTCTGCTCTGGTTAATATGATATATAGCTCACTACCACCATGTATTAGTGAGGTGATGATGCATTACTTTACAATCCATTTCTTGCTCCCATCATAAAATAGGATTTTACAATTTTAGTTTTGCTTTACATATTTTATTTATAAATACTTTATACCTTATGCTCTCGTTTTTTTTCAGGGTTGCCTTTGAGCCTCAAGTCGTTGTGTCGAGTGGCTATCCGAAAATTTCTTGGGCGGAAAAGTCTGTTTAAGCTTTCATTGCTTGAGGTTCCGTCTTCTTTAATTACATTCTTAAACTTTGAAGAGTTTACTCATTATTCACGAAAATCCAAAGAAAATATTCACATTAAAATCCATACCAAAGAAGAGTAAATTTACACAAAGAATGGCAGAGAAATTTGAAAATGTTAGAAGATAATTTAGTGAATTCCAGTAAATTTAGTGTTTATAACAATGAAAGAGAAATATTCCAATATACTGTACATGAATGATATTTTACACTACACATTAGCTTCCATGCTCTTTTTTAATTTCATGATCACCTAACAAGTTGAATCAGTTAAAGGAAATCATGCATGATGCGCAACTTGGGTACTTTATTGACACTGGACTATTAAGTGAACCAAAGAGGCATCCATCAGTCATAGGAGACTATGGAGTTGCACTCTGGATATTGGTCTGGTGTGGCCTCTCCAGGGCGCAAAGCCAGGATAGGTTGATACAGGGGAGACTATTAAGAGAAACTCTTAATATTCTGGTATTTACTAAGTACTGTATACTTTTTAAAATAATGGTAATTTGAATTGAAAAGTCCAATTATACTGAATATTAAATATACAGAATTGGTATTTTAATGTTTCACATATAGTTTTTATTCAAGTTTAGGATACATTTTTATATATTTATATATACAGTATATATAAAGAGTAGAATAGTGTACGACCTCTAAATGGAAGGGATTCGTATGATAAATGGAGGGGCTAGAAGTGTTAACAATACCGAAGCTGGAAGATAGACGGAAAAAGAGACAATATGATTACTACAAACAAAATAAGTGACAGGAATTGACACAATTGACATTGATGAATTTTTGAAACTTGGAAAAATAAGTACCAACCAACACTGGTACTAAAAACCAATAATGGTACTAAAAACCAACAATGGTACTAAAAAATAACATCTTTAAGTTCTCTTTTTGCAGACAGTTGTATGCTATTACAACAATTCAAGTGAGAAGTTGGTGGCTGTCAAAACCATCAGTACTGTAGTTTCAAAGCATCATCTGACAGTTTATAAGGCAGACGAGAGGGACACCACGAGCATAGCTTTCATTATGAAACTATACTTAGGTAATTACATCCACTTTGGGAGGGAATCCCAAGGAGCTGAAAAGATGTCCTCAAAGCTCTACAGACTGAGGTCAAGAACTAGTGACATAGGTATAGATATTTGAGAGTATGATGTATCATTAACAAGACAGTATGGTAATTTAATTAGGAAATGGGGTAAAAGGGACAAAATTAGCAGAGCAGGCAACTCATTCTATGAATGACGGTGTCCTTCAAATGGTAACCTGGTAAAGAAGTGTTCAAGTTGCAGGAGGATGCAGAGCTTAAAACAAAACAATATTAGTGATTCTGTACGCAGTTTATAACATGTTTGTTGATAAAGGTAAATTAAAGGGGAAAGCAGTAAGCAAGCTTGTTTGAAAGTAAGAATTACATGCAAGCAATAAATGTTAACCACCACCAATTTCATGCTTATTGAGTTTTATTCCATCTGTCATCCTTCAGCACTACACACACATATGATGTGTGTAGTAGTAGTAGTAGTAGTAAGGGGACCTGACGGCTGAGTGGACAGCGCTCGGGATTCGTAGTCCTAAGGGTCCGGGTTCAATCCCTGGTGGAGGCAGAAACAAATGGGCAGAGTTTCTTTCACCCTGATGCTCCTGTTCACCTAGCAGTAAATAAATACTGTACCTGGGAGTTAGACAGCTGCTATGGGCTGCTTCCTGGGAGGGGGTGTAACAAAAACGAAGCCCGGTCGAGGACCGGGCCGCGGGGATGCTAAGACCCGAAATCATCAAGATAACCTCAAGAAGATAGTCCACAGTTGAGTAGACACCATTGGCAGCAACAATAAAAAAAAATCTCTTTACCCTTAGAATAGAAGTACATCAGTTACTTCATATTTCTTAACCAATTCTTTGAAACATTTGTATGAAACTTCATTTTTGTCTTTTAATATGATAATATGTTTAGATATGATACTAATATGTATGACACATTATTAGTATCATGGCGTGGTTCTTGTGAGTGCATGAGGGGTAGTATATGCCATACGCTTCATCAGACATAGCCAAAGAGAAGTGCTAATCTCATACATGTGGTAATAATTTAATGTGTGGGGATACATATTTAATTATAGATATTTAATTTAATGTGTGGGGGTACATTAAGTGAACGTGTAACTCAGCAGTATTACCAGAAAACTGATGAATGATAACATTTCATCACCATTCACAACAATGTTGCCAGTGATGCCACAACATGTCTCAGAATGTGGCAACACATTATATTATTATAAATTACTATGCCAAAATAATTACTGTACAAATCAATCGCAAATTCTTTGGATAATATAATGAACATGAATAATGTTGTGTGTTTACATCCTACGGTGTTAGAGTCTTCTGGACCACCCTCTTCATGTATGCCTTTTCTAGTCCATATTATTTTATAATTATTAATGCCATTAAAAACAATTTACTTGATGCAGACATTAAAATTTTGCTTAAATGGTTATGCTTTAATGTTAATTTAGTTTCACCTTCTCAAAGTTCACTTTATTGCTTATCTCTATAGATTTTGATCATCAGCATAACTTACATGCTTCTAATCAGCCTATCAGATATATTTGCAATTTAATTCTAATATGGATAACAAATCTCCAACATTTAAGGAATTAAGATTTAATGTGTACAGTGTCTATGAAATGTGTAGGAAGCATTGTACACCTAGTTGTATGACATTGACATGGAAGAGTGTTGAAGCTATGTGGTGCTGTGGTATGTGGTGTTATTAGGAGGATATTGAAAACTGGATGCCATACCAGTGATGGTAATTTTCAAGAAACTTACTCATCTTCTTTCGAATATTGCTCAGTCCTCATGTCCCCTTTCAAGGCAGGTAAGACAGCAGAGCAAATAATATGCAGAAATTCTTTGCTGTCCATATGGAACTGGTGAAACCTGTACTATACAGTACAATTAAATAGCAGTAATTGAGATACAGTAGGAAATTTAAATAAATCCAATGATAAGTTGTTGGAGTGCCAAAGCCACAGCTGAAGAACACAGAATAGTAGAGGTATGTGTGAATACACTAGTGTATTCTACAATACAGTAGTGTTAGTCCTATCATCTGTTCAACTTATGAAGCCACTTAAACTGGCCTTGAAGTTCCCAATGCTCATGGTTAATGTCATTCTTTCAGCTACAGTACATGCAGTAGCTATGTCCCACCAACAGGCTGTAGAAACCACTGGTAAACAATATCAGCCAAATCCTCATACCTAGAAGATTTCAGCATTTTTGTGCCACCACCACCACTAGTTCCCTCTTTTTTTACTCAAATTCCATGATCTGCTTCTTTCCCCCTGCCAACAAATATATGAAATATCACTGGAAAAAGCAATAGAAGCCATCAATATAGATTTTGATACGTTTGTATGTGGATCTGTGGGCTACAGACAAACTGCCTCATAGGATGGTATTTAAATAAAATAATCTGTTCCTACACAGTGCACCCTCTAAAACCTAAATCATGTCATTTTGAACCCAATCTGCATTCATGTGAAATCTGGTTTTCTAAATAAGTGGCTCTTTTTTTGGCTCTCATCAAATTTTCTAGATTTTTCATATAGTAAATTATATAGATGTCATCTTATTAAGACAACTATTATATAAACAATTTTGTGTGCATATAAATAATAAATATGCACCCCAAAACAATGCAAACCAAAGTCTGCAAGTACAAATACAAGTTTGTTTCACTTACCTTTTAGTAGTACAGTACTGGCTATACAGTGGACCTTCCAAACCCCAGATTATGTCATTCCGGACCCAATCTGGATTTCAGAACATGGTATTTTCCATTTCTTGGCTATTTATCACAAATATTTTTAGATTTTCTTACAATAATTCATATAATACATGCCTACATATTTTGAAGCACAATACTGTATATACATAATGAATTTGTAAGTATATAAAAAACATGTACAGTAAACAAAAAATACGGAAATAAAAAAAACTAATTCACTTACCTTTTAGCAGCACAGACAGGTCTTGGTAACCCAGAGGCAGCAAAGTAGTGTTAGTCCTACCATCTGTTCAACTTCTGTAGCCACTTGAACTGGCCTTGAAGTTCCCAATGCCCATGGTTTATGTCATTCTTTCAGCTACATGCAGTAGCTATATCCCACCAACAGGCTGTAGAAACCACTGGTAAACAGTATCAGCCAAATCTTCATTACCTAGAAAATCTCAGTATATTTGTACCACCACTTCTCTCTTTTTTTTTTTTTTTACTCAGACTCCATGATCTGCTTCTTTTGTTTTTTTTAATGTCGTAAACTATTAAATCTTTCAGCCACTTGCATCCTCACCTGCGATTTCACTTTGGTAATAACTGTGCCTTCTTATCCATGCCTCGTGTACCAATACTACTTTTACTGGATGACATAGCTGCAACTTGCACATAATGATACAGTACATTCAAAGAAAAGCTAGTGAAAATGCTGGAGTAATATGAGGTCAGACCTTGCTTATGCATAGGAACAACACATGGCTGTCTCCCCCCCCCCTTCTTGCAGTAGATCTGGACGTCACAGACAAAATGACAAAACGTTTGTGCAATTTACAGAAAAGTGCATACAATTAAATTAACTAATTAAAACTACCTTTATCATTGTCGATAACTTCAACTTCAATTATCTCTGAAACCAGAGTTTCAACTTTGAGAGGCTTCTAAAATTCCAGTTTTTGACCAATTCTCACTATTTTGACACATTGAGTGCTCAGCTGTCTGACCACACAATGGTGCTGGTTCAATTGGTGATAGTTCATATTTTTTATTCGAAATTTAAAATGTGAAGTTTCCAATATTCATTTTAAATTTAATTTTGATTCTCTTGTTTTTCAAGTTGCACTGTGATCATTTAGACAAAGTTTTAGCACTTGCCTAGTTGATTATGCAAAAAAATAATTGGAAAGTGTTTATGCAAGTTTTAAAACTTATGTTAAATTATTTTTTGTCTAATCATATACAGTATGTATGTATTGCATGGTCTAAGGGTTAGGGGGAATGTGTAGTTACAGCCACAATTGCATGGACTGTTGAAATTCCCATCATACAAAGTGTATAAACATCGTAAGAAAATGCCATTGCTGTTTTAGATATTACAGTACCTTTTTCTAACACCTAAATGTGTAAAATTCTATAGAAATCAAAAATAAAATGCTATGATCCTAGGCTACCATATTTCTACATTTATAAGTTGATTGTATACTATGTAATCACCAACAGGATAATAAATTTTGAAATTTAAAATTCCATACCTTTTAGAGAGGTGGGAGACAAAAACACAAGACAAATACGAGGGTTGACTAAAACGATTAACAGTCATATAATGATATAAAATGATGAACACAAGGAAATTAAAGTATGCACATTACTGTACAGCACTGTGTACTCTTGGTCAGACTAATTTTGGACACCCCCACCTGGCCTATCCAACATTCTGTTGCATTGAGTGCAAATATACAATATGTAAGAAAACATTGCACTAATTCTTAAATTTTAAAGATTGTCCATGGCTGGTGAATGAAAAAGTTGCCACGTTCTGAATGCTGTGTTAAAAAAAATGTACGAATCAATTGATTTTTAGCCCCATTTTAGTGCAAGAAAAGTATGTGGCAGAAGCAGTGTGGTGCAGCCAGGGTGGTAATACTGTAAGGTTTTCCTGTTGCACCCAGCCATCCTCCTAATGTTTCACAAATCTAGGAAAAGCTTTAAAAATAAATTGATTTCCATGGGTCTTTCTCAACCCTTTCTCCTGTCGCTTGGGGGATCCCTGTCAAGTGCTCTGTCCTGTGCAGGTTATGTTAGGGGTTTTCTTCTAGTCTGTAGGGCTGCTCTTACCAGGTGGTACTTCAAGTATTTGCCCCTTTTCCAGGCGATCATTCTGCAAAAAAAGGGCCACGTAGAGGTGCTCTTCATAGATTGTTTTCAGCCAATCCCAGTTTCGTCAGGTTTTGTTGTAAGGAGCCTGCTAGGCCTTCCATAAACAGCTCTGTAGGATCCATCTGCCTGGTTTCGTTGCTGTAGTCGCCTCTTGTAACACCTGTGTTCTTGTGCGGAAGGCTAGTTTATGCCCTGCTTGTTGTAGAACAGGTTCTGGGTAGCCCCATCTCTGAACTTCTGCCATAGGTCTGGGAGTTGTAGGTTCAAGGTTTGACACTCACTGTTGATGAGTTTTAATCTCAGGGACTCCCCTCAGAAACTAGATTTCTCAAACAAAAATTATGAATAATTGTTAGAAAATATGTGCTGTACTTTGTTGACAAAGTCAATGTTTATAAAGCACAATAGTAAAAGGGTTAAGCCAGTTTCTTAATCATTCCCATATAGTGGATATAAATAACAGAATTTATTAAAAGCTTTAATGCATTCGGGTAGAAACCGAAACATAGCATAGTACAAATCACAATTACACTACAGTATCCTAAAATAGCATATGTTACAGAAAGGTAAATTGACTATTTACTTACATCATAAAGCTCTCTACAAATATTTTTCAAAATAAAAACTATAAAAGGTAATTATGTAACATCTTTGGTCAAAATGGAAGAAAATAATAAAGTAAAATATTATTGCATTGTAATTCATGATCAAATATTAGTTATCTCCAATTGAGATTATCAGTATTTAAATGATATACATAAGGAGGAAATAGCTTAAGATTACAGCTTAAAAATAGTGACTATCCAAGATAATGACTACTATTTTATCCAGTTACAGCAATTTGTTTTACAGAGAAAATACAAAACATGGCACAATACTAGTACTGTAATAATAATCATATTACTCTTGTCTTTAGATTAATTTAGTTCCTAATATTATTGTTTGAAAATAGATTCAATACCAAAATGAAATGGAAACCTTTTTCAATTAGAAATAATTATCAAAGGAGATAAATTTCTGCAAATAAAATTATAAATAAGTTACAGTATATAAATTTTATGAGTTACAGTTTTTACTCACTAATTAGAATTAATTGGGGCAGAGTCACATTTATGTTAAATGGATATTTGGTTACCTGAAGTTTTAACTATTCAATACATATTACAAAAACAAAGATATAATGCAATAGAGAGAACACAAATTTCCACGAACATTAATAAAATAATTGGAAAAGTACATTCATATAAAATAATTAAAACAAAATAAATGGAGCATTTATCACTTACACTGGATGAATAGAACAGTGGCTTCATCACACTCAGATGACCATACAGGAGGCTACCAGTAGCTGCACTTACTGGCTCTCATGTGTTTATTGTCAAAGGTTTGAAATTCTTGTGATCTAACTTCTGAAAGTCTTTGTGGGTTGAAGTGAATGTTCTCCAGGGCAATCCCCCCCACCCCCCTTCCTAATGCCAGTGTTACAATGCAGAAAAGTTTAAAAAGGTTTCCTGTGGTGCCGTTGTGAAATGTTGACCCTCTTGACTCTTAATCGACACAGAAGAACCTTATCTTAGGGAGCAACCATGTGAGAGATCAAGTCTGTAATATATACCTTATATTTCTGCCATAAGACAAATTGTTATAATATTTTTAAATAACAATTACTTTTATTTCATTATGCATTTTTAATGTTTTACATTTACTTTGGTACTTTTGAATACATAGGCTAGTGGCACTGGCTATGTTAAACCAGTCATCTGCTAAACTTTAAAACAATCTAAATGTCATTCCAGTAATTTTTACAAATAATCAAAATCAAATATTGCTCATGCTTTCCCAAAATTCCAGACACAGTACAAACACTGGCCTTCCATTAGATTGCATCCAATATACTCAGTAATAGTTTAGTAATTCAGTACTGTTACAGGAACCCTTACCAGTTGCTAAAAACAGCAAAGACCTCTCTTAAATGTAGAGAGATGCTAAACTTTTACTGAATTATTAAAATTAAAACAAATACTGTATACAAATTAATGTACTGTACTGTAATTACTAAACCATAATGCTCTTGTAGGAGGCAAAATTAAAGAAACTGAAAGAATAATTAAAACTTCTCAATACGTGCAGGTGTAATAATAAGCCAACCATAACCAATAGTCGTTATATTATACTAAAGCAAAGATGCACCCAGATACACTGACATTATCTAATACTCGATGACTCATCATATCCTCACCACGACCATCAGTCACCTCGATATGTATTAAAATATTAAAGCTGTTGTGTTTTTATTGTACGTGCATATGTACTCCAACGCGTGCACATGTGTGGTATCTCATAGCCAGCACCATATTTCTTGGCCTAGTATACAAGGCCCAATTTGCCTAATAAGCATAGCGATTTTCATTACTTTCAAGTATTTCATTCCAAATTGGTTTATTCTAATTAATATTATTATATTATAACATGAATATGAAACATGTCCTGACCTAGTTAGGTTTGGTAAGGTTTGGTCAAATTTCAACATTAATTTTAACTCAAATTAACAAAAAGTTCAAATTATATAATGTACTGGAAAGCCTTTTCCTTCCATAAGAAAAAACTGAAAATATCGTATTTCTGGATAATTCGGCTTCTTAGGCAACTTGGCGTTTTAAGTACAACATATGTATGTCATATCTAATAGTCAGAACTGCGCTACTTGGCCTAGCATGTAAGACCCGATTTGCTTAACAAGCAGTGATTTTCGTTATTAATCAATACAGTAAACTGGAGAAGGTGCAAGTGCATGCTACAAAATGGTTTCCGTAACTGAAAAACAAGAGTCGTTACGAGAGGCTAGAGGTGTTAAATATGGCAAAACTTTAAGATAGAAGAAAAAGAGGAAATACGATCACCATAAAATAATAACAGGAACCGACCAAAATGACAAAGAAGAATTCCTGAAACTGGCAACATCCTCCTTGTGAGTATAAGAAATATTGTGAGAACAACCTTGGACATCTTCAAGATAAAAACTAGACAGTTTTCTTCAAGAAGTGCCGGACCAATTGGGCTGTGGTGGATATGTGGGCCTGCGGGCTGCTCCAAGCAACAGCCTGTTGGATGAAGCTCTCACAAGTCAAGCTTGGCTTCAGGCCGGGCTTGAGGAGTAGAACTCCTAGAACCCCATCAAGCAGAGTGGTAGATAGTTGGAACAAGCTAAGTGAGAAGGTGGTTGAAGCCAAAACCGCCAGTAGTTTCAAAGCATTATATGACAGAGTACTGGGAAGACAGGAACACCACTAGCGCAGTTCTCATCCTGTAACTACACTTAGGCAATTACACAAATATATATAACTAAAGTTCAACAAGTCCACTTTTTAATGACTCGTACCAAATTTAAACAAAATACAGTGTAAAGACAAATCTTTTTTTTTATTTTTGTATAAACACAAAAGTATACAGTGGAACCTCAGTTTTTGAATTTTTAAGTTCTCGAGCTCAATTTCTTTGAAAAAATCAACTTTGTACTCGAGGTGTGCCTCGGTGCGCCAGTTTGTCGATACACGTATGGGCCGACTGAGAGCGTAGCGTGCTTCAGTTTACCAGTGTCCTCAGCATATGACGACCATGCTAGAATTCCTTGTGAAGAATTTCATTGTTTTTCAGCTTTTTTGCTTTCTGAACATAAAAGTTCTTATTATATATCATGCCATGGGTTACAAGAAAGTCAGTGGTAAAGTTCAACCTAAGAAAATAGTTGTGAGGATGACGATAGAGGAAAAACAAGAGATCATTCATAGTGAGACAATATGATGTCTCACTACAGACAAGTATTAAAACGTAGCAAAAAACAACTATCTATAGACAGATAAGACAAGCAAGCAGTGAGCCTCATCCAGGTCCTAGTGGTATGCCTGCAAAACGTAAGAGAGAGTAACCCAGAAAAGTCATCACTGCTGTTATAATGGAAGGGGACTTCCCTTCCAAACACTAACACATCTCCTCCTCCCCCCACTTTCCTCACTGTCTTCCATACGCCAACAAGAGTCCTCAATAAAGGCAAGATATATTTGAACATACTGTAGTACAAAATTTAAGTAATAGAATGTATAAAATGTATTTTTAAGTTAATATTTTTTGGGGTGTGAAACGGATTAATTCAATTTACATTATTTCTTATGGAAAATTGATTTCAGTTTTCGAACCGTCTCTGGGAACAGATTAAATTCGCAAATGGAGGTACCACTGTATTTAGAAAAAATTATTTACATTTCTACTTCTTTATAGAAATTTATAAGTTGGTCATTTAACATTGCACATTAGGAAGAATGATACTGGAATGAATTACCCATAATTATTTAAAGGTAAAACGTATTTGTTCTTACTTGAAAGATGATAATTTTAACACAAAATTAAAAAATAAGGCAGTGATTCGGAAGAAAATATAAATCCACCATCAGTCTATGGGGATTATACCTAATTCATATAAGTTTGACAATATTGTACAACGAAGCCTTTCATAATGTGACTCTACAATGACGTAATGATGTTTTCCGTTACAAAATAATGTGATGCAAAGAGCCTCACCTTCTGAGACGGAAACCCTTGTTGAGATTCATGAACAGTTTACCATTTGTCAAAATTTGGAGTCATGAGTAGCATACTTCATAGCCAAAAGCACACTACAGTATTGTAGTAATAAAAGAAAGGAAACTGTGCTACAGAAAAATATAATCATTAACACACAAGTTAAAGTATGACTACAATAAGGAAATAAAATATATAAATTTGTGTAAAATAAACTACTTAGGCTTCAAAATTTTAAAACAACATATTGTACAGTATTTTGAAATTCATTTGGTCCATTGTGTCAGTCGTTTATAATAAATCTAAATATAAAAGCGTAATAAAATATTCGTACAAACTCTTGAATAAATTAACAATACACATTCATTCAAACTACTAAATAAATTAACAATAAAATTTTTACATTTTTTATGGAATGAGAAAACCAATGATTTCTATTAAACATTGCGGAACTTATCATCTTAAATTACAATGCAATGGTAAGTTTGATCTACACTATAATATTCATCATTTACTTTGAGAATGAAGTTACTAGATGCAACACAATTGCAATTACAGTGTGATCTGCATCTGTAATGAACCGATTAATTAAATTGATGTACATGTCAGATCTTGAGTAACTCTTCTGTAGATGCATCATTCTTGATGACAAGAGGTCGGTCTTGGCAACTTCCATTCCTAGTCACTGGAAAAAATTTAAGTCCATTTTTTTGATTCTAGTAAAGAAAATGCAGTATAGACAAAATACAGTAGTTTAATAAGTGGATTAGAAGAACAAAACAAAAATTTGTTAGCCAATTAGTGAAAATGACACTTTTTATTTAGATTTAAAACGTTGTTGCCTGCACTTTAATTAGTGGCAAATAGTTAGTTTTCCTAGAACTCACTAAGCTCAACAGGTCATCTTGTGTTTACTTGTAAATATATTATTAGCTGAAGCTTGATATATGACTTACACAACAGTAGATTTCAAGAATCTTGTCTTCCTTATTAATTATTCCTTACTAAATGCATAAAAGTAACAGTACAATGCTGCATTTACTGTTGAATTTGAATTAAATTTGTAACCAAAATTACAAGGAAATATTAAGTATTTACCACTTTTCTTTTATTGAAGGTAATACAATTACAAAATGTATAAGCAGAAAAATGAAAGGCTAACACCAATTCTGAAGACATAACATTTTAAGGATGCTAATTATGAAACTGGCAGTGTATATAGCAAGTGTTTTACAGCCAAAAGTATTATCAATTTCATTAGTTTTAGTAAACTGCATAAAAAAGCATTTTATATGGATATTATTTTCAATTAACTATCCAGTAAAACCTCAATCCTCCGGGTTTTGAGTTTCTGAAATTCAACTTTCGGTGCACAGTACTATAGGGCAGTAGTAATACAAGCAAAAATGGTACACATGAATTATGTCGGAGAGGTGCCACTTCGTGCAAAAACTAAATATTTTAAGATGACTAGAACTTCTCATAAGTTGCTACTGGCAAAGAAATGCACAGATAATATGGTGTATTTGTATTAGAGAAAATTTTGTCATGATTACAAAGTTTAATCAAGTTGATTATGAAGGATTAAGGTAGACTGTGTGTGTGATGATTGGCAAAGTAAAGCACAGAGTGCACATTGTCCTAAGGAGATGACATGACTTCAGTGACAAGTAACCTACACGAATTATACTATGAAACAATTTTTGGCTTGGGCAGTAAGTGTTATTTTCTAATTGCTTATGCCTCCAAAGTATAGAAATTGGCTATTATTTCCCCTCAAACTTTGCTTAGTCCTTTGTCTCAGACAGCTTAGGGAAGACATCTTGAAGGTTGCTTGAGGGGTTGCCGACTCCTTATCTAAGGCTGACACACATTGTCACGGCTATAGATACGATGATAAGAAGATACCCATAGAAGGGGCCAAGAAAATGTAACCCAGTTATTAGGAAATATATCCATGTCTTTTTTAGCCACAGTAAATTGTAAACACTGGGTGCACACTAAGACGGCTGGCACTTGACACACGATACTATAAAAGCAACATAACAAACCAATGGCCCTGCACAGAATTAAGTAATTAATTATCAAAAGAAGGCACCAAACCGGGAAGGCTGCACAGAATTAAACATTCCAGGGATGGCCAACACCACTTATCCTGAAGAAAGGTAGCAGTGGATCCCAGTCATGCACCAGACTTGTGGATAAGCTGCTTGGTTGGCCGAAACCCCAGACCCCTTGGGCCACCATCTGGTGATGTGGGGGCATATTATGATGGGAATTTCACACAGTGTTGAATGGTTGCATTATTTTCACCAGTTAAAAATTTGTCCAAGCAGTTGGTTGTTTTCAAGTGCTTTGGCTTTTTAGTGTGTATTGTCTTGGTGCCTGTGGTGATCTCTGATCTCTTGGTTCCTCTTTACATCTTTGAGCAAGCCAGATTCTGGTCCCGGTCTCAGATAGGTGTTTGTACGTCTACCTTGAGGTTATCTTGAGGTGATTTCGGGGCTTAACAACTCCGCGGCCCGGTCATCGACCAGGCCGCGATCATATGATCATACTTCATAGGATCAATTCTATATTATGACTGCCGAGTTCCTTGTCCGAAACTCGGGAAGGAATCACACTACAGGTACTTATAACAACGACTCTGTTGTTGGTGTGATCCTCCAGGAAGTAAAATACTAACAATGCTAATTGTTTGCTAGTTTTTTTTTTTAATTATTAAAATATTTCTGCTTTAATTATAAAGCTTTAAAATTTTACTTATGAAAAATTTATGCAACTAGAAGGGAAGCCAATGTCAATAAGAGCTATAAATTGGTACATTACTTTCAAATAATTATTGCCTATTTCCTTGATAATTGTCAACTTGTTTCTTCTTTACTGTGTTGTAAGTAATTTGTAATGTATCGAAGATACCTGTACATTCAAAATTATTGTGATAAATGCAGGAGAGGAGACGACAATATCTGCACCATACAAAACACCATCATTGTACCAAGTAACCTGTGAGCATCATACACCTCTCGGCAACTAACCTGGCAAACACTTTTCCCCTCAACGTGACTCTGAACAATGAGTTACAGTTAGTATATGAAGCTTTGTTCATATACGAAGTTACTCAATTATCCTGTCAATACCACATATTGTCAATTATGAAGTACTGTACAAGTACCAATTCAAAACAGCTGTACCACTTGCTTGAGTGAATGTTGCTACATTAATTTGCAGGCTGCTCCAAGTAACAGCTTGTTGGACCAAGTTATCCAGTCAAACTTGGTTCTAGGCCAGGCTTGAGAAGTAGGAGAAATCCCAGAACCCCCTCCAGGTATATGTAACATTCCGTTATAAAATGATAAATTTGTTACAATGAACTTCCTCAACTCTGAATGGTGTAATTAAGTCGAATGGCGTAAACAAAAAAATGAATACTGTAAATCCAAAAATTTGCTGAAATGCATGTTCTTAATTCAGAATTCCTGTTATTTCTTTGCTACCCATTTCTTGTCAGTTGTAGCCAGTTCTTTTCAGTATGCTTGTGCCAATGCATCTATAACTTTGCTATGCTTTTCTTTAAATTATAACTTCACTCAATGTAAACCGTTTACAATACAATCTGTCCATGTATCAATTGTATATGTTTTAAAGCCATTTTCCCTCTGGTAACACTCCAGCTTTAAAGGGATGACTACATGCAGATTTTCTCAGCCTTTCATTACTAACCAACACATTCAACATACTAGTCTAGCCATTAATTGCAAAAATAAAGCCAACACCATTTGTCGCTTGCAGTGAGAAACCAGAAAGTGTGAAAAGAATGAGAAAAGCTTTTAGCAAACACACACATATATATATATATGTGGAAAAACATGCAATATAAAAAGGGAAAAAAGAAAGATGAACACTGGATGAATAATGTTTATGAAAGAACAGTAGTGCTTCTATGAATAATGATTGTCGGGTTATAATTTTAATCTCAAATTTCAGGAAACTGATTATGCAATACAAATAAGAAATTCACTTCACTTTCAATTGAGGGTTATTTGTCACTTTAATTTTAATTAGAGAGCCCCTGCAACTCCTTGTATTTTATATGTAAGTTGCATAAATATTACAACAGCATTACTTAATCAGAAATTATAAGTTACAGTACAGTACTGTACTTCGGTCAGGAGATAAAAAGGGATCTTTAGAGCATTCAAAATTCAGGTAACTGACATAAGTTATTTCAGTAAGTCCATTCACTGTCAGCACTTCTATTCAGCTTTACCATCAAGAAATATCCAGAATTTTGAGGTTTTACTGAATATATTTTTATATCAAAGTTAATTTTATGTTCATAAATCATTTAGTAAACTGTATATTGCAATTAATATTTCTTTATTTTGCAGAATTTCATAACAATAAGAAAAATGTATAAACAAAGATAGTAAGTAAGTATTCCCATGCTAAGCTACTTACTGTGCTGTGCAACCCTTACTAAAGTGCGATTACTAAACGCTGGCATCCCTAGCACTCCGTCCCAGAGGCTAACCCTGGGTCAGAGTCTGCCGAGCCTCCAGACACCAGAGTTTCCCCCGAGCTCGTGCTCCCAGCAGAGTGACGCCAAGATGTCACTCTAGGGTTAGAGTGTTAAATCAGAGTACTATGAATTCTTAGTTAAGTTCTTATCTAGAAGATATACAAGAGGCACTTGATTAATTAAAAGCCATAAACAGTACTGGACCAAATATAGAGAATAAATTTATTTTTGTGAAACAATGTTAAAAATAACTTTCAAAACCCACAGTGGAGACAAACTAGAATTTCCGTGCATGAAAATACTCTTTATAATGATCATCTCATAGGTGCTCAAACAGTTAATCAAATGACTCTTGTGAATATGTTCTCAATGTGGCCACAGGTTATATGCATCTGTTCACTGTTGTTCAATTGTGGAATTTGTGGTTTCTGAAAATGGATTAGTTCACTAGAAAATAAAACTGACTGATAAAAGAACAATTACTGTACTGTATAATGAAAGACAATATGGGGAAAAAAGCTATAATTTAGAAGACAGTATGTACTGTATTATTACATGTAATTAGTTTTATTGTCAACACAGCAAATATAATTAATATATTTAGAGGTACAGTATGCACATTTTGACTTCGCCCAAGTGGTGTCAAAAAGAGATAAACATACAAGACAAGAAGACACGTAAACACACGCATGCACCGCCCATCCAAGCCATTCATCACAAAGAAGGTAAACAACAACATATTAACAAAAATATTTTAGTTTTGTTTTGCAAGACCTGAAACAAAAATTCAGGCAATTATCGCAAAATAATGAAGAAGCAAAAAGTTTCCAACAGTAATAATAACAGAATTTTAAACATACAGACCAACCTCTTATTACCAGTATCTAAGGTTTCCATCTCTGCCTACCAAAACAGCTTTACAACAATACAATGAATTGTGTAGTTGAGAGAATGTGTGTGAGAGTTTATGTGTACTATATATGTATGTACAACTGCCTATATGCAGTTACAACAGCTACATCTGTGTTGTCCCTTCTTTAGGTATTGATAAAATATTTTTAAAGTTAGGTGGTATTGGAACATGTCATCACAGATGCCTATTTCAACCAATTACCCGTATTTAAAAAAAAAAGTTCCCAATATCATGGATTCTCACTCCACTGGAACCTTGCTTAATAGAAAATCTGATGTAATAGGAAAATTCTGAACTGGATAATTAAGATAAATCCAGATATATGATTTTGGTTACTGACTGTAATATTAAAACATTTTATTTGAACCTTAGAATTTAGCTGCTCCCTGAAGTGAGTTTCCACAATGTCCTTGGACACGGGTCATATTATCAGGCAGAAACGACACGGCACAACACTGCACACAACTGTCAAACATATCTGCAGGGTCATAATGCGCTGATGGAGTCACCAAAGAAATCAATCAAAATGTCTATCAGAGGTCAATCCATAAGAATAGAAAATTCTTCCAATCAAGAATCTAAACAAGGAGGCTTTTAAGGCCACACTCACTGCCTATGTGAGACCATTATTTGAATATGCAGCTCCAGCATGGAACCCACAACTTGTGAAGCATAAACAGAAACTTTGGTACATTCAGAGGTTTGCAACTAGATTAATACCAGAACTAAGAGGCCTCAGTTACAAGAACAAGTTGAGAGAACTCAACCTCACAACCTTAGAGAAGAAACAAAGAGGGATATGTTTACAACATACAAGATAATGAAGGGAAAAGGTAAAGTGGAAAAAGGAGGTGTATTTATATAAAAAAAAAAAAAAAAAAAAAAAAGTAGGGCAAAGGGACATGAATAGAAGCTGGACGTGCAATCGAGTCAAGCAATGTAAGGAAGTCCTCATTCCCTGTACGGCTGGTAAGCCAGTGGAATTTGTTGTTGAATCCAGTTCCATTCACAACTTAAAAACAAACATGATAAAAACATTAATATTAAGAGGGGGTAATTAGCATGTGAGGTATCAACTGCTAGAAGGTGGGGCATATAGAGCTAACTCTCACTTCCCTGTAGTCACTGATAGGTACACTTGTGCTTAGTGGTCCAGACCCTGCTGGATGGGGTTCTGGGAGTTGTTCTACTCCCCAAGCCTGGCCCTGGGCCAGGCTTGACTTGTGAGAGCTTGATCCAACAAGCTGTTGCTTGGAGCGGCCCGCAGGCCACACATCCACAATAGCCCTGTTGGTCTGGCACTTTTTGATGAAAACTATCTAGCTTTCTCTTGAAGATGTCCACATTAGTTCCGGCAAAAATTCTTGCATCAAAAAGTGACCCACTAACCACCAGATGGCAGCATCTCTCACGCCCCAAGATCCACTGACCAGAGCCACTCCATATACTTCCCAACAGTAAAGTATAAGCTCTGCACACAGATGGGAAATAGACATAAAAGGAAGGATGAGAGCAGCAAAATGACAACTAAGAGAGGAACTTTTGGCATCAACTCAAAAGTTTCATTTCTAAGCACTTACATTCAGCTGCTCTCTCAAGGAGAAAAACACATTTATGTATATTTATGTCTGGTCAATGTATAAATGGACAATAAGAGACTAAATAAACACACCTTGCATTACCGTGGAGCTTGAAGGAGGTAGCCAAAATACAGTTGCAAAGAACTGTCGGGTGCAAGCACTAGTGTGGTCACTAGGACCAAGAAGACCCAGCAGGAGGAGAGATGGCTGAGTCACACAACAACAACTACTGTTAAAGCCTATGAATTTCAGTAGATATCTACTGTAGTAGCAAAGGCAAGGTCAGTATGCCAGAGGAACCAATTGTGAATCTCCTATAGAGCACATGGCAGAAAAAGCATTACTGTCCCTTGTAATAAGTCTGCAGCTGACTGAGCGGCAACAACTGTTTTAGGAGTTTTGAGATGCAAGCATTATTATAAAGAATAGTCTTTTGATAAATAGGACATCCGAGATAATGTAGCACGAGGCCAGTAGATAAAACAAAAGTGTATACAAATTGACTAGTGTGTCTGATGTACCCAAGAGTGCCAGAACAGAACCTGAACAACAATAGGCTCTGTAAAACGAAGCCTCAATCTATGCAACGAGCTCGAATTAATTTGGAGAGGCACAAACGAGAATTCCTTACCAAACAAAATATATTCCTGGTGTCAAAGCAAGGCTTGAGCCACATTCTTTGCCAAGTTGTAAGTTATACACAAATGACAGTTTTGAGGGTTAAGTCAGCAAAGAAGGGCAAGACCCGAAACCTTTCTAGCACAAAGATGTCGAGAAAATCCAGTGCCCAGGCAGGCTCCAACTAAGAATGAGGGTAGTGATTAAAATATGCCTTACTCAGCTGCATAACAGGAGGGAGGGTGCAGACACTCCCTCCTAAGCCCCAAAATAAGGGGCTGCTGAATAACGTGTGCAATCTATTACAATCATATTCAGCATGACACACCACCTTTTTAACAACCAAGCAAGAACACCATATTGGTATTTACGGAAAGAGAAGAAAATTTACAGAGAGCCAGGTAACACTACAGCATATTCCTAGCCATTTTATAGTGGCTTCTAGAGGATGATCTAAGGGATGGGAATTGCCAGTTCTGCCACCTGAATCCGGTTACTGGAAAATTATCTCTAGAAGCTCTACTTGTGAAGATCAAGGAGATCCTGGAATGACTTAAAATAATGAAACTGCTTGAGGAGAAAAGTGGGAAGAGGGACCCGGTTGGGCTGTGTGGTCACCAGGACCAGAAATCGAAGATGGTCAAGTAGCAGAACATCATCATGATGAAAATAATAATATATTTCAGGACATCCATGTAGTTTTCTGAGCACATGGAAAGGCTTAGTCCCTTTGAATACCTTGGTTTATGGTTTTCAAATCCTAAGCAAAATGCATGTGCGTGTATCTGCTGCAATGACACAGCACAGCAGTGACAACTCTCTGTTCTGCTTGTGCCTGGAAATACACTCTCCTTCACCTCATGAGCATGCAATTGCAAACCTGGTGACAATACAAGTTTGACTCATCAGCATTATAAATTTAAGTAACCCATTCCAGTTAGATCCTAACTTAACTCAAGGTTTCACATCCATTCCACACTATTGGTTACTATACATTGCTGCTTCAAACCATGTACTCAAAAAAACCATGAATTAATAATGTTCCACAATATGAAATATTTTGACAAAACAGACCATAACTATGTATTAGAAATGTTATAATATGCAACTGTCTAACACAGACACGCTGTTCTTTCCAATATACACTCAAAAGGTTTGGTTTTAACCTGTAGACATTAATAATTGTGCATTTAGAGGTAAAAGCAAATTTTGTAAGTATTTTAGAGAGAATACAAGAGAGAATTTTAAGTGGTTGATAATGGAATTAGTGGTGACTAACAACTAACTACTAGGGGAGCAAAGTAAACATTGAGCAAAGCACTCACAAGCACAATGATAAAACCAACATGCAGAACAGTATGTGTGTGCACGTACCCTACAGGCACCCGCAACCTGGGCGTTGAGGAGGCTGAGGTGCTGTGTAACAAGTTAGTAATGAGCTCTTAGTCAAGTCAAAGAATCATGCTTTACATATTAAAATTAAATTACCTGAATAAAATTTTATTAAAAAAAGATTACACTGTGTAACAAATTTATATATATTTTTGGGTACTACGTGTTATTATCTGATGGCTCATGCCTCCAAAGTACAGTGTGGAAAAACGGCTATTATTCCCCTTCAATTTTGCTCTGACCTTTGCCCCGAACAGCTTACGGAAGACATCTTGAAGGTATCTGAAGATGGCCAAATTTTACAACAATGTATCACAGCTCTAGATAAGGAGTCGACAGCCTTCAAGTACCTTCCAGACATCTTCTCTAAGCTGTCCGAGACAAAGGTCAAAGCAAAGTTTATGGGGGAAATAATAACTATTTTCTGTACTTTGGAGGCATAAGCAGTCATGAAAATAACACTTACTACCCAGGAACAAAAATTGTCATATAATGATATTTTAGTCCTGAATTTCCTGATACGTCCATAATGAAATTGTCCTGAACATACGACAGTATTTCAAAACTTGTTTAAGCATTACTATGCTATGTTGCACTGCTATATTTTGATTTATACAGTATCTGTACCACTGCCACTCATGCCTTTCATCACAGCAAAATGATTGTAAATATGTCCGTACCTTATTACCAACCTTCACTCATTTATTGATCCATAAATCCTTGCACTTACAGTATTAATATGCATGCATGCATACATACTACTGTATATATATATATATATACAGGATATACATTTATTTTTCAATGAGATTATTCCAAGTGATATACAATTGACAAACTCATAAGCAACCAAAAGGACCTGAACACTTGAATGTGTGACTTCCCAAAGAACAGGAACACATCACCTCTCAGCCATGGCACGTTACAAACAATCAGGATGTCTGTAATCTCAACTATTTGGTTATGGCTCTGACCCCCAATATATATACCATTCAATAACAAGAGCTTTTGAGGTTGACTTAGACGACACCTTTGATATTGTCTATGAGGGGATACTTTTCAACTCCACTCTTCATTACTTTATGTAAGTAGAGAAACACAGAGTTAAAAGTAGAGCAGCAGACTTTAGACACACCGTGTAGAGATGCTTGTAAGAACTTTCTCAAAGCAGATAGGTAGAGGACTAGTGCCTATATAAGGATAAAACAAAAGGAGGGATGGAGTCCAGGCAGTGAAAGGTCATTCAGGTGAGGGATTAAACAAGTAATAATTCAGATTTTTAAAGTATAAATTTAGCCAATGGGGGGTAGCAATGATTAATTTTCACCGATGCTGTTCATTGGTGTTGTAATGATTGAGGGCTACAGATTCTATACAGAAATTTGTGCTCAGTTCAACTAATATACTTTAAGTGAAAATATTTATGAGGATTAAGAACAGAAGTTGAAAATGAATAGCCCTAAGATCTCCTGTCGAAGATAGGATTCAACTCAACTTAAGAATATCTTCTATCAAATGGACTTGGGGTTTAGAGTCACATGTTATCTTACAGGTATGATGAACTCTTATGGCTGGTATGTGGTGCAGTGTAAGAAATGCAATCCTTGACAGTGAAACACCTAAGTGACAGTTTTTATATACAATATGGCACATATCTCAACTCAAAATTAAAAATGCACAACACTCACAGTTCCTTTCAATTGTAGTCAAATTTATTCAGCCTAAAATTTTTTGTCATCAAGTGGTTTTAAGTTAAATATTCATGACAGCCTCAATAACCCTGACATCTTACTCCCGTGCTTGAGCTCCCATAATAGAGGCAACCACAGCAAAGTTTCTCCACAAGACTCCCTACCACTCCTTACTCTTCGGAGCCGGTCGGCCGAGCAGACAGCACGCTGGACTTGTGATCCTGTGGTCCCGGGTTCGATCCCGGGCGCAGGCGAGAAACATTGGGCAGAGTTTCTTTCACCCTATGCCCCTGTTACCTAACAGTAAAATAGGTACCTGGGTGTTATACAGCTGTCACAGGCTGCTTCCTGGGGGTGGAGGCCTGATCGAGGACCGGGCCGCGGGGGCACTAAAGCCCCGAAATCATCTCAAGATAACCACCACACAAATCTCTCTCTTTCAACCTCTCTTACAACTCTCCCCCACTGTTTTTCAGATAGTTACACTCTTCCCTTCCATGATACTGGTTGTCTATCTCTACCTATATTACACCCTTATACACCCTTCTTGTTAAATGATTCTCAGCCATACACAAGCAGATCACACTAACATTATATATCTATAAGAAAATCATAGATATATCATGCCATGGGTTAAGGCATGTGCGTGGGGGTTACCCAGGACGCTGGTTCGATCCCAGTCCTGCTCCAATGATTCTCTCATTCTCAGGCCTTCTACCAACATAACCATACCACATTAGAGTACTGTGCTTTATCCACTTCACAAGTTCACATTATTTCCCCAAACTCTCATCAAAGAACATGGCATAATCTGCAGGTAACAATGTCAGTATGCAACAGTTTATCCAAATTATCATCGTCTTCCACTCCTGTTTTAGGTGTTCTTGACATTACCTCCGTAACCAATTCACATACAGGATATTCATTAGAGAGCCAGGGAGATGTTACACAATCCTGTCTTAAGTCCACCCTAATACTAAAAACATCTTCTTTTCTCTACTCTCTCAGTCTCTGCTATTCATATAAAAGGATTTTACCAATGGTAATAAATTCTCTCCCACTCCATAATCTTTAAACCCTCCCACAATGACTCCCAAATAATCCTATTATATGCCTTTTCTAAATCCATAAGGGCAGCATACAACCTAGAAAAAACTTTTTGACAGTCATGGTAAAAATCTGATCTGCACAGCCTTTCTCTTTAGTAAACCTACGGTACATCTTTGTTCCTTCCCTATCCTACTTTCTGTTATTTCTCTGCACACTTAATTGGAATTCTTGAATACATTCTCCTGGGATGCTAAGTAAACTAATCACCCAGTAATCCACACCCTTCTCTACTATCTTCTACCTTACATATGCCAAGAAAGATATTGTGAAAACTCTAAAAATTATCTGGAATCAAAACTTATTAATGCATAATCATTGTACATGCAAGACTATCTTATCATTCACAAAGGACCTCAAACAACTCCTGCAATGCAGTACCATCCTGTCCAAACCTATTTTCTATTTGTATTTACCCTCTGCTATCCTTACTGAACAAATGCCACAGGTATCTTTGCCTGTAAACTTAACACTTTTGCGCTTTGGGTGAGCGAGCACCAGACCACCCCAAGGTGCGCTGGGTATTCCACGGGAGCACACGGTAATACTTGTAAGTGTATAATCTTTTCAACTTTGTCATCTCAATTCTCATCCTCGGTTTTTCATTTTGGCATCAATGTGTTCGCAATAGAACTCCCTACAGGAATATATGCATATTAAGTCCAAAAGCCAGGCGTATCACCTACACCAAACCGAGAAATTAGTCGCGAGTTACCCGTGAGCGCCCAAGAGCAAAAAATGTGTATACTCTTTTCACTTTGGTCACCTCAATTCTCATCCTATGTCTTTCATTTTGGTATCAATGTGTTTGCAATAAAAAATTCCCTACAGGAGTACATGCATATGATGTCCAAAACCACAGTGCGCCACACCCACAGTCAAGCCGAACTTTTTTCATTTTTGAAGCACGGATGCGTCATTCCCTCACATTCGTCTAATAAATTTTTTATGCCATACTGTGTCGTGCCTGTGCCAAAGTGTTAACTAATTGTACTGACATTTTGACACACATACATTCACAACTCCCAAATTTTCCCAAGCAAATTACATTACAAATAAATATTTTGTTCATGAAGATTCTTCCTCTCAGTATCTGATATGACTTCTCTCTTGATAAACAAATGCTAGGATCAGAAAAGTTAAATGTTAGAAGATTTGTACCTTCCAGATTAACACTTTGCGTGGCCCAGTGTGTGTGTAGCCCCAAAGTTGGCCTAGCGTTACCAGTGAGTGGGCACCCACACTAAAATGAGCATACTCTTTTCCAATGTTCTGACCTCACTTTTCATGCTACGTTCTTCATTTTGGTATCAAATTGTTCGCAATAGAACTCTCTAAAGGTTTATATGCATATATGGTAAAAATCTCCGGCATGTCCCCTGCAGCAAACCCAAAAATTGGCCGAGCGTTACCCATGAGTGCGCATTTATTTTGGCATCGAATTGTTTGCAATAGTATTATCTACAGGAATATATTAATATAAGGTCACAAAAAAAGGTGCGCTACCCACAGCAAACCAGAGAATCTGCCGAGCATTACCTGAGAGCGAGCACCCATCCACACACCCACAACGCCCGCACTAAAATGTGTGTACTCTTTTCACTTTTCTCACCTCACATTTCATACTACGTCGTTCATTTTGGTATCAAAGTGTCCCAATCGAAAGGAGCGCATTTCAAAACTAGTCCCGTAATAATCATAATAATAAATGGAACTTCAACAAATATTTACATTTTGGATGCAACATGCGTCCCCGCTGGACGTCCGTAGAGTTATTTATGGACGCAATTTCCATCCCCGCCTGTCTAAATTGTTAAGATGCAGGATTTTATATACTGAACAGTGATACGCAGCATAATGCTTCTTTTAGTATGATTAATCAAAAACTTCAATAATTCAGCCCTTTTTGCCTAAGTTACCAGTATTAGTTTTCCATGATATATGTATATAAATCCAGTATATATCATCTTCAACATCAACATACTTCATACAAATAATATAAACAATATACAGAACAGATAACATAGTCCAAACTACTGAAGGAAACTGGAATTCATTTAAATTTCAAATTTCTATGTATTATGTACAGTATTTACAGAAGTAACCATGCATAAACTACATCTATGTGCAGCTCATGTTTTCAGACGTTCTTTGTAATACAGTATATTCAAACACTAATAGCAAATATACAGTATACTGTAGAGTGTACCATGTTCCAGAGCAAAACTTTGTTCTCTCCCATGCTGGTACACAAACTGTTATCAAGTTCTTTGGAGTCTTTAAGGGAAGTGCGTGCTGTATCAGTGTATTATCTTCCTTCAAGACTAAGATCAGCAAGCGAGCACTTTGACAGAGACTGAAAGTTAGTAATCAGTTGTGCTTTATACTTGGTGATTTTTATTTCTATAGAAGAAAAACGCATTGAAAGTTCAAAAAAATCATATGTATTCAGACATTAGAATACTTTATGACCATAATTTAATTTATATATATACATACAGTAAACAGTGAATTTACATATGAGGTAAGATACATGTACATGGCTTAGCATTATTGGCAACCATATAAATATTGCTCTGTATTCCTCTTGGTACATCATTTATAGACAACAAACATTTCTGGGGCTAGTACTAAGGCTTGAAGGACTCTGGTAGTAACATTTCTTAAGCCAGATTCATTGCCTCTTATCACTGCTTTCATCTTTGCTAAGAAATTGTTCATCCACAATAGAAATCTAACATGCCTCTTGTGTGTTCTAGCTTCCATAACAGCATCTGGCATAAGACTGAATAAAATGTCTTTTAAAGATCCTAATAAGTGCTCTCTGCCTAACTGTCTCTTTCTTGTAAGATCTCTGTGGTCATACCATAAAACTGAGTACATTTATTACACAGGACTTTCCAGTTCAAAAACCTCACTGCCTCTCCACTACTATACAATTCCTTTCAAGATATTCTCCCTAATTGGTTTGCATTACTTTCTCCAGTGTTTGGTTTCTCCAGTGATATTTGCTCAATAGTTTAGTGTGTCTTCTGTCACCATTTTTGCAAACTGGGACTACATTTACTTTTTTCATACATCTACAAGGTTTACTGATTGAAAAGATGTCTGTAAAATAATCTATAGTTGGTGGATTAGTTTGGTACCCAAGGAAAACTTCATCTGGCCTGAATGGTTTTGCTTCTGCCTAGTTCCTCGAGTTTTGTTTTTTTGTTTTTTTTACATGATCTTTAGATACATCTTGGTACTCTAGGTCATGGCTCTGAAGTCCCTAATGCGTTTGGTGCTACAAAAACCTGGTTTTATACAAACTGTTCCTTTAGGGTTTTGCATATTCTAAATAAAGTGTTTCAAAGTGAGGTTGTTTAAAACAAGGTTGTCGAGGCATTGCACAAACTATGGAGCATGCATGTACATTGCATGTATTTCTTCATGATCAATTTCAACATTTATCCTGTAAGTGTATACAGTACATTACAGTAAAGAATTATACATTGAAATAGATACCTGATACCTGGTATTTATAGTATGGCATTTATGAAATTTATGCATTTATGATATGGCATTTATGAAATTTGTTGATGCCTTACCTTGAAGATCTAGTGGGGTGATTTACTGTTATCATTGGAGCCAATCCCTCAGTAAAGCGGCTATAATTTCGCTCTAACTCACGATGGTACTCACGCATGTCTGGACCGATCAAAGTTTTGTTTCTGCGTAATGCATCGTAGCATCTAAAAAAAAAAAAAGGGAAATTTTAAAATTGCAAACAAAAGATACAACAAAAAACTTATTAAATACATATTAGATGTGTATGTAAATGCTGTATACTCTATAAATATACCCTGTACACACATATGTACAATACAGAATTACAGTATCTAAAAACAATTAGATCAAATGGGGCAGATATTCCAGAGTATTATATGGATATGTGGAGTAACTAAATTATTTTTGGGGGAGGGGGGGGGAGCAGTTTGCAATTTATATCCTCCCAAACTCACATATGGGCAATAGGCCTTTAGAAGATTCCTCAGTTCTTAAAGATACATACAATTTACAGATACACTCTTTCAATCGTTGATACATACATAATAAATTCATACATTGATACATATTCATTCATTCATTCCATTGATTCATAAATACATACATATGATTCTCTAGACATCCAAGGTCAGTACTGAGTGTGTGTGGCTCAGGCAGTGTGTGTGATGCTGACAGCAAGCTCTGGCATCGACAGATGGGGCTGGGCAGCTACGTGGTCAACTTGTACAGTACACAAAACTAGCTACATTTTACATCTAAATGAATCATTTGGCAATTTTTTTTTTAAGTCAACTGTACCTCCAAGTGTGTTTATGTACACAAGTTTATTATGTAAGTACCTGAGTGTAGTTACAGGATAAGAGCTATGCTTGTGGTGTCCCATCTTCCCAGTACTCTTTGTCATATAAGGTTTTGAAACTACGGACGGGTTTGGCCTCCACCACCACCACCTCACTTAGCTTGTTCCAACTGTCCACCACTCTGTTTGCAAACTTTCTAATATTTTTTTCTGCACCTTTGTTTCCTTAGCTGGAATATGTTAGTAACACTCCTCCAGTCAGATACATTGTTTCTGATTACTGTCCTCATCTGTCTGTCAGAAAAATTTTCATCCATGTCAGAAGTCTCCCTGTCACCACTCCAGCATGTTTCAGTTCCCAAAACAACATCTGTTTTGGATAGTTTGATAGTTTCAAATATCAGGTGGAACTCTTGTCAAAAGCCCTTTTTAAGTCCAGATAGGCACAGTCAACCCAGCCATCTCTCCTGTAGAATCTCTGTGGTTATATCATAAAGACTAAGTAGGTTTGTTACAAAGGATCATCTTGTTCAAAAACCATACTGTCTGTCCATTATTATGTCATTTCTCTCCAGGTGTTCAACCTATTTGGTTTGAACTATTTTTTTCTAGTGTTTTGACTACTATGCTTGTTACTGATACAAGTATCAAGCAGGTCTATAAATTAGGGTCTACTTGGCAACCATTTTTATAGATTGGAACTATGCTTGCCTATTTCCATATATCTGCTAAGATTCCTGTCTGAAATATTAATTGTAGTTAAATGCTCAGCTCAGTTGCACATTCTCGCAGCACTGAAGGTGAAATTCCATCTGGTCCAACTGCTTTATTTCTTTCTAGCCCCTTGAGTAATTTTTCCAATTCATCTTGAGATATCTCTGTGTGTTCTATGGTGTGCCCTGGAATTAGCATTGGCTCTATCATAAAAACCAAGTGGATTTGTTACACAGGATCTTCCAGTTCGAAAACCATATTGTCTCATACATGTTGACACATAACTGTCTCCAGAATGAGGTTTACAAATTGGCTTGTCCAAATGTTCTACGTTCTTGCTTCGTAGGCCTCCCAGTCTATTGTTTTCAAGTGAATGTCCCCCAGTATTATTGTGATATATCTTTATCTGCTTTTAATATAATCTCTCTCATGACCATTATGAGGTCCGCTCGTTTGTCATCCAGTTCCTCCTTTGTCAATGTGTTGCTGATGGGCTGTCGGCATTTACAATTATCAGTTATCATCCCGATTCCAAACCTGCAATGTCATTTTGTCAACTTCTCGAGGGTTGTTGATTATTAACACTTCCTAGTCTTCCCGTCACGTTGCCAAACTGAGTAGCCCCTTGGGAATACGACCGCATTTAAAATATTTTCTTCAAGTTTCATCTCTGTTAGTGTGCCAATATCTGGGACCTTAAGCTGAATTATATATTTTGGCTCCAGTATTTTTTCTCTCACTATGTTGGTATATAAAATTTTTAGGAACATGTTCCCTTTCCCTTTGACCTTTACTTCCCTAGTGATTGGACTACTGTGTTAAATATGCATCTCAGAGGTTGATAGGTGAGCAACTGTGCTTAATGTGCACCAGGGGTCAACAAGTCAACAAAATAAAATGCAAATCATACCCCGTGAAAAGCTCCATCCCCCAAGGTACTGTGCTTCCTCCAGTACTTTTTCTCCTTATATCAGACATAGCCAAGGATACAAACTACAGTACGGTACTGTATCATTTTTTGCACATGACAATGATACAATTTTAATGAGAATGGAATATATAGAGGACACAGTGAACCTCCAATCAGATGTTAATCAGTCTTTCTGTGGTCCAGAGAAAATAACATGATGTTTAATGAGGGATAAGTTCCATTTACTGGACTATGGAAAGACAAAAATATCAAATAAAAAACGACATAAAATGCAGTCAAACCACACTACTGAAAGAAAAAGCAATGTAAAAGATTTAGGAATAATCATATCAGAGGACCTTACTTTTAAAGAACACAACTAAGTAGCTGTCAAACTGCATCAAAGTGACAGGTTGGATAACAAGAATCTTTCAAACAAAAGATGCCACACCAATTATGATACTTTTTAAGACACTAGTGCTCTCCAGAGTGGAATATTACTGCATCTAACAGCTCCATTCAAAGCTGAAGAAATTGATGACCTGGAGAGCATGTAAAGATCTTTTACTACTACAATATCCACTCAATAAAACATCTAAATTACTGGGACCTTTTAAAGGTCTTAAATCTATATTCCCTAGAGCACAGGCTGGAAAGATGCATAATAATTTACTTTGAAAATACTAGGACTGGTTCCAAATCTACATACAGAAATAACACCATAAGAAACCAGAAGGTATAACAGGATATGTAAAATACCCTCATTGAAAAGCAGAGGTGCAATAGGCATGCTGAGAAAGAACTTGATCAATATCAAAGGTCCAAGACTTTTCAACACTCCCTCTACAAATATGGCCATAACCAGCCAACCTCTCACAATTAAACAAAATGGAACCTAACAAACACCTTCAAACAATACCTGATCAACCAGGTTGCAACTCTCACATCAAGTTGTGAGCAGGTGCATCAAACAACTTGGTTGGCAAGACCACCATCCAGGAAGCCTGGTTAAAGACTGGCCGGTGGAGATGTTCATTTTTGGAATCATTGACAGGTATACGATGAGGGATTAGACTATAGGAGAGGCTACAAGATTAAATTATTGTGATATTTAAGTTTCATGTAATGAATGAACATAACTAGTGCAATCAATGTGTAAAATCTTCAGCAATTAACATTAAATTTATTTTATCAACATCTCTAAGAATTAACCTTATTATTTAACAATATAAATTAAAAGCTGTAATACTTTACAGAAATTGTATAAATACTGTATGTCTAAAACTTACTTTTTTGAGAAGTCCTTAAAGCAGAGCCTAAGTTTGTTTTGTAAACGACTAGGTGGCTTCCTACTCTCCAACAGGTCTGACAAGAAGATATGAGCTACCTCCATTGGGCCTTGGTTTACTGTTGTGCCTATGCAGCCCTGAAATAAAGCAAACAAAATTTTAATTTAGACAGTAAATCTTTTCTGCCAATATATCGTATGGTGTGGCACCACTCTGCTCTTCCACCCGAGTGCTTGCGAGTCATAAGAAAAAAACTTGGACTGGTTTCAGTAAGGGCCTCCAGACTTCTTATGATTTCAGTAGAAATCCAGTTGTATGACTTGTACAAGTCAGCGGTGGTCCAGGGGTAGAGTACGTGACTTGCCACGCCGGGGTCGTAGGTTCGTGCCACCTCACAGACCTGGTGGATTTTCTCATTGATATATATCATGTTAGTGTGATTTCTGAGAGTTTATGATGAAAAGTGTTAGTGAGATATAGACAGAAACCAGTTAGAAGAAAACGAAAACAAAATTAATAGCAAACCATAAGATAACTTATGGCCTTGTCATATTCCCAATAAAACCTATTGGGAATATCTACACACACACAACCAATTTCACCACAAGGAAAAGGTTAACACAAAAAACATAACTAACCCCCAAGCATGGAAAGAAGTATTTGTTCAGCACTGAATACCTAACAAGCAGTTGCAGCTTTACAAGGAGATGTGACAAAGCATTAGAAGGATGCTAGTATTAGTGTCAGATTACCACTAGCTAAAAGGCAAAGCCAAAGAGCTCCAACTGGGTCACCATGGAAAATGAACATGTCAAAAGGGCACAAGAAGTAAGCTTTTATAAGCTTATCAACAATTCCTATGGTAAACTCAAGCCTTCTTGCAAAGGGCTTACCTTGAAAAAGAGGAGAAATTTCATTCGGAATGATCAGTCACACGCAACTACTAATACTGGTATTCAGCTTTCTTAAGACAAAGACCTAAAGCAGACAAGACTGTTGGCTTCTTTCATAGCTGCATATGGTTGTGTTTTGAGAGTGTGTTACAAATGATCTGCTTATTGAATCTTATGAGAAATGATCAACATATGATTCATCAGGTCTAAACCCAAACCACAGGCCACTATACTCTGACATCTTAATTTAGAGATCTTCCTAAATATTAAATGACTTTTGAAAAGTTTACACAATTGTTTGAGGTAATTTATCTAAACTGTCAACTATTTTTAAATCACTTCTGTAGCTTTCACAGTCCTAAATAAAATTATAAATAAAAATGTCATATTTATGGCAGAGGAGAAGAAAGTAAATCATCTTACCTGAAGCACCATCTGTAGTATCTTGTGATCAGGAGGGTCCTGGTAGATAGCAGCAGACAGTTCTTTGGTTTTCTTTTGGATATCTTCAATGGCCACCTCTATAGGAGTTAACACCCACTATTTATGTAAAAAGAGAATGGAATAATTACATCAATAAACCACAATTAAACATACATATATTCAATACAAAATATTTTATTAACTATAAATAAAAATTGTACAGTATTAGTTATAAATACAAATTTTATTAACTAAAAAAAAAATTTGTTTTCTCAATATAGTAGAGCTGCATAACTGAAATACACGAGTTAAGAGATTCATAGAACTTGTAAACAATTTTGCTGGCACCATAAAAAGGCCATTTGTGTCAAACAACTATTCACTTAATTTCACATTTAAGTTTACAGTATCTGCTTAACTTTCCTACAAGAAGTCAAACCAGAAGAGAAGAGAAGAGCTCAGTTACCTAAAAGACCCAAAAATCGAGAGTTGAATGTAATGAAATGCCATTTTTTGGGTGAGCCCCAGAAGCTCCCTGAAGCTATCCCAACTGATATGTGCTATATTAGTTCGGGGGTCATCAGTCATAGGAGTTCCTTTGCCTACCGGGAACCACAGCTAAAACCTGGTCCCCCTCAGAGAGGCACAGGAAGCAATGGCGTAGGAGCACTTTACATTTACAGACTGTTATATTCCGCCATCGACAGGGATGGGCACCCATAAACATAGGCGAACCAAAATAAACAATTACCCGGTAAAATTGCGATCTACAGCCAGAAAGAGCAAAGAAACTCCTCCTGAAAGAAAAGAAACTACCAACCCTGCACTCAACGAGTACTGGCATACTCCCCTACCCCCAGAATGGGGGAGGGGGGCCAGCCACCCACCACCTCAGTTCTCATCCTGATATGCTTGCAGTTGCTCAGTCACCTCTGACCTCTAGTTCATGTTCTATATTTTGCCCTGTGTGGCTGTACCAGCTGTGTGTGGGGTATGGGGGCCAGGTGTTCTTGTACTTGGAGCTGCATGCGCCTAGGACACCCTTCCCAAAGTGCTCCGTAAGTACTACTCTTGGGCGTCTGGGTTATCTTCCCTACGTTCGGGACTTACTCTTCATTAGAGGACTTCATTGTTTGACGTTGCCTTTGCCCTTGGGATGAGTCTGGGGCTTTCTGTTTTGCCCCGGGTATGGGTGTATTATTGGCTGGAGGGGGTGCACTGCAGCTAGAGTAGTCTGCTTACTACCTAAGCGACGGCTGACGCTTCTCTCTGGCTGCTAGTTTGCTTGTGGTGTGGTTTCGGGGGTTTGTTATTTTTTTTTTCATTTTCGGGCATGTTTCCCCATGTGGACGGAGGAGGTCTGTTTAGCTGCTTATTAGGCTCGCCTGGGTTATGGTGGCTCTTCTCCTCCATTGCCCACAAGGTTTCACCACTGCTACTGGTAGTCGGTTTGCCTGCTTACAAGCAGGGAGTCTACCGGCTTGGCTGGCCCCAGTGCCTGGGCTTCCCATAGACTGATGTACCCTGTGGGCCCTGGAAAACCCCCCAAGGGCTCAGTTGATAATGTGGACGTGTCCTAGTCCACTCTCGCCTTGTGTGAATTTGACGGTTGTTCGTCGTCCATGCCTCATGGAGATATCATCCATTCTGCCTCCACCATGCTGCCTGTTGGGTCAGTGACACCTACATGTTGTCTTGCAGGATTTGTTCACCGCTTGTGCTTCAGTTTACCCATTCCACGTCTGCAGATGATAGGATTCAGGCTGCAGCAGCGTTGCAAGCTCGCTTCTCCTTCTTGCAACGCGTCAGGTTAATTTTTTCAGTGTCGAGTAGTTAACAAATGGAATGTATTAAGCTGTCATGTGGTGGAAGCACACTCCATACATAGTTTCAAATGTAGATTTAATAGAGCCCAATAAGTCCAGAATCTGTACACAATTTGATTGACAGTTGAGAGGAAGGACCAAAGAGCCAAAGCTCAATCCCCGCAAGCACAACTAGGCGAGTACAAAACATTCATATATTCAACATGCCCAACTCATCTCAAAATATTATTCTCAATCTCTAGCTGTTAAGTTCTTTTGTAACCCCATATCTCTCCAAGCCATTTACATTTCTTAATTTATTCCTTTAACACCACATCTATTTCTCAAGACTGTTCCTTTTACGGCTCTATTTCTTTATATTTTACACCTGTACAACATCAGTGTCTTGCATCGGTACATAAGGGTCGGTCAGCACTACCACTCCTTAATGCAGCCCTCTTGCTCCATTTATTCCTCTTAAGTACTGCTCATAACTAAAGTTTTACTGCAGTTAACACTTCCTCTTTCCTGAATGACCTTACTTTCAAGATTGCTAATACTGTACTGTAAAAGTAAGGTAATGTCATCCCCGTTTACATACACAACTGAAAAATGTTTTCCAGCACACTTACCGACATTCTATCAACAACCTGAATTCGAGTCTTAACATATGGAAACATATGTTGCGTAGTTAGAATGGTCTTGCGTTTGTATTGTTCGTGAAGCTCTCCATGCGCTCGTCCATCAGGTGTGAAGGGTGTCGAAAAAATAAAACGCTCTGTAAATAAAATAAAAAACAAGGATATAAAAATTCATACACATGCTCAGTTCAGTTTATTTATTCCATGTGAATATAATAAAGCAACTGATAAATAATAATTGTCTGTCATATTATATTGGTGCTATGGAGACTAGAGGATACTCAATTTAACCCAGAATGTAGACAAGTACATACCAATTAAATTCAAAAGTGTATCACAGAAGCAACTTGAGGAAACAAGTTTAAAGAGAGCCAGATGTAAAGGGTAGAAGTAGTAGCAACTCACTGACCTAAGAAAAGTGCTTTTCAAACACTAAGCTAGTGTTTACAACTGTTCCACTTGCTCCATAAGACAATGCTCACTGGAAGCCAACCTAACTACTGAACAGAAAAGGCAAGGTGGACCTGAACAGCAGATCAATGCAAAAATGAGCCCTGGGGGGTAAGCAGTGGTATTGCAATCGATATCTTTCAATGCCTGAAGGCAGTACAGTATGGGACTTCAAGAAAGAAGACCTGAAGGATTAAACTTTCAAACAGCAAAGGCCATAGAATATGTCTGGGATGGCTATGGCATAGTTAGTACAGTATTCTGAGTAACTTGGATATATGGACCTTAAAGCAGGGAACTATGGTGTGAGGATTCAAGAAGAGAATCTGCAATGGCATGTCAAGAACATACGTACCGAAAGACATGCAAACAAAAAATGAAGAGTTGATATGGAAATGCATAACATGATCAATATAAATAAACCATGGATGACAGACCAAAGTGTAACAGGTACAAATTGAATACCCATCTCCAAAGCAAGAGGAAGAGTATCTTGAAGGAAAGCTCTGCCAAGGAAGTAGAGACTAAAATCCAAGAACAGGAGAAAATAGGAACCATTAGCATCCAAACCCAAAGCTTAGCAACAGCCTTATACGTAGAAACCCCCGAGACTGAAAGTGACCTTGCACGCAACAAGAGGAATGCTAACAGCAGTAGAAATAGCCATCATTCCTAATGCCTCAACCCAGGACAGAGTCTCAAGGAACTGTGAAAATAAAACACACACTTATGACCCATTAACTAAAAGAACAAGAGAAATTATCTCTGTAACACCGGTACATAGAGAACACATAAATAAAAGTGAGTCCACAGCAAAGTAAATACGAGGTACCCAAGGGATAAACACAAGTCACTTAACTAATAGTGATCTCAGTAGCCCGATGAATGGATGGGAATAATCAGAAGAAATACGATATGGGCAGAGAAACCTTGTTGATATGTAGGTGCTGACACTTGGGTGTTATTGGGTAAATGCCAGGTGGGCTAACACAGAGCAGAGCTCCTTGGTGGTCTCTTTACCAATTAACAGTGCTTGGAGCAATTTTCTAATACTGTACAAACAAATGAGCATTCTGGAGATCAGGCCAGGCTAAACAGTTTTCTCCAGTGTCTTCCTTGCCCCAGTATAAGCTGACCAACATGTTTGAAAACATCCTTACTGCATTAAGCTGAAATGTCAGCTTGTCTTGACTGTTCTTAATCTTGTCCTTACAAAGAGCCTTAAGCAGCAATCAAGTTGTAAGGATGAGAAATTAATTACTAAAAATTGCAGAACATGTGATGACAGACCTAATATAAATCACATTACATACAAAATCCATTTCTCAGAGAAAGTAATAGTTCAACATTTTAATTTATAATACTTACTTATATTGTAATTCTTCTCGAAGGATGTGACTCTGTCTCTATATTCATATTCATCAAAGTATGGTTCAACGTAAGTTATCTGAATGCAAGCTTTATCCGAGTTTAACTTTGTTACATCAACAGTGTTGCTGTCTTTGATGATGCATGTATTTTCAGGACCAAATCGATCAGCATAAAAACCCTGGAAAAGGTTGAAATATATTTCAGTAACATAAATATGACAGAATGCAGAATACAACCTGATAGAAGAAACAATTAAGAAAAGATTATGACATTAGCCAGTAGGAGAGAATGGGCAATAATGCAGATGGTAGAGAACACTAGAGAGGTAAGGTTCAAAGACATACTGTATATCACCATTCTGACATACGAGTTGGGGAAATAATGAGCTGTAAGGCAAACAAGAATTAAAAGGTGTGAAGTAAAAAAGAAAATGAATCGAAGAAAAAGATAAACATAATCAAGAATGGGAGAGTGAAGCAATAATAAAAAAAAAGTCTCACGAAGGCATAAAGAAAACAGAAAAAGGCATGAAGACCTTTTTTCTGAGGCTACTATTGCAGAAAAACTTTGAGAGAACGAAGCATTGGCTAATAAAACACTTGTTTTTAAAAGGATCTCGAATACTATTACCATTATAATCCCTTTAAAATTAATTTGTACTCTCATTATTTCCATTCATATACAGTGGTACACATAACCCAACAAATAACTTAGAAAATGCAAAATTGTATTAAATATTTGCTTCATCACTGAGTAGGGCCCAAGGGAGCCCAAAACATTTTCAGTCACGAATAAACGGCTAGTAGCTATATTCTTATACTCAAACTCAAGTACAGTACAGTATTTTGAATTTTTAGTCAATACGACCAGACATTCTCATGCTACGGAACAGCAGGGACACAAATAATAAATACTGTATAAGGAAACCAAAAAACTATCCCTACCGTGGATACCCACTTCTAAAATTAAACGAGAAATATTTTTACCTCTAATCTGTGAGAGATCTCGGGCAGTTTTGTTAGCATGGGTTCTTTATAAATGTATTCCTCTCCATCGAGATCTCCAAATTTGGATCCATAGAAACCTACACGAAAATAGGTACCAAACATCCTTCTCCCTTCCAAGGCATCTATCTTGGTAAATGCATCTTGCAATTTTGAATATATATTAATAAGTTTCTTCCAGTCTCTGTTCTTCTCAGCAATTGGAGTTAGAATTTTATACACTTCATTAAGGCACTCAAACACTCCAGCCTGAAATACATAAAGGTATAAAGTTGTTACCAGGATGATTTAAATATCAAACTTAATTACAATAATTTTTGGAAAGATTTACCTAAGTTACCAAAGTGCTAATGCAAAACTGCAATTAATATACATTTTGCTAAATTTTCCAAGAAAACAGCATTTGAAAGAAATTAGCTACACATTACCTTTAGGAAGTATGCATGTATAGTTATATCCATTGCTCAAATCATCCCTTTGGTTTGGCCTTCCTAGCTAAATATCACTACATGTCAAGATCTATTTTTAAGATTAACTAAAAAAAATAACAATAAAGGTTTATAGGCCCAGTATGTCTGAGTTTACTAAAGAAAAATATTTAGGTTTGATTATCTTTTTTTTTTTAAATAAAAGCTTATCCTGCTGATATCTAGAATTTCCAAAAGCTACTTATTCTGCCTTGTTCTAGCAACAGGAAAAGCAAGAGAAACAGTACTCGGAGGGAGAGAGGGGAAGGGGGGGACTCTAGGCATCAAAAAAAATTCTTCCCCAACCAGGAGCCTTAACAAACCTGCTTGGGACCTTTTCATGTGGCTGATAGGATATACACCCTACAAAACCCAATTTACCGTCACCTCAGGAAGGAGGAGGAGGGCATACAAGGGAGTAGAGAACAAAACGCACAAGGATCCAATCAGACTTGCAGAGCAACTCTAACACTACTTCACTACTTGGAGGATTGGAGCACACATCTAGGACACAAGTTGATGAAATATAGACAAATAGCCCACGCAACTTATGATAGCTAAGTGTAAGTCTTGAAATCAATCATAAGTAGCTGTGATAAATGGGGTACCTGGATGTGGAATTACAAAGAAGTCACCTCAGAAAACAACATGGGATTAAACAAGACCCAACTGAACAATTAAAGTGTAGTGTAGTGTAGGACTCAATTCAGGTAACCAAAGTGATCCCCTGCCAAAACCATATTAAGGAGAGGGAAAAAACGCAGCCCATTTAAGCAACGGCACACATAAAAATTTCTATTTTCCCATGGAGAGTAAGAGATTTCCCACTAGCCATGCAGAAAAGGGAACCTGATACCACAGCCAGGATGCAAATTAAGAATCAAACAGGTCACAAATGTGAAAATGTGGTCACTTGCTCATCCAAGTTGTTATGCCAGCGAGAGCCAGAATGAAATTGAGGTGGCAGCTCCTGCCTACTTTGTTGACAGTGTAGATGTTAACATCTCACGATAGTCTGGGATAGTGACCAAGCAGCCATCACACAATTATCAGAGCAGTCTTTTGGAGGCAAAGTATTGCTTGGAGGAGGTTTAAATGCAGACAAATTAACTTTCTGGATGTCATAAAGGCCTGGATAGAGAAATCTCCAGTGTCTCCATTCCTTATAAATGGCCTTGTAGAAATATTCTGAAAGGACCCCATGGTAATAACTCAGAATGTATGCGTGAAATTGTATTTATACCAATTTCAAGAAAGAATTACTTCAAAATCAAAAGAGATGGTGCTAATTTTAACATGCAGTACTGTACTGTACATACTGTATATAAAACCTTAAAAAAAAAAAAAAAAAAAAAAAAAGAGTCAATCCTATGAAGTGAATGAAAATACAAACAGAAGTTTAAATATTATATAATAGAAGTGTATGTAAGGGTATGTACATAAATAGCATGAATTTATGTTCTTTTGAAAAATTTATCAAATATAAAACTAATGTTAAGAAGTAATACCTTTTTAAAAAGATGGATTATCAAATAAATGTTACCTGGTGTAGTGATGAACTGGCTTGCTCCAGAAGGCCTACAAGTCCATTTTCTGTGAAGTATTTCCCAGTGCAGATCCCTTCCTCATCCGGACTGAGGACATCATCTGACACTGCCAAAGGAATGATCACGGATAAAATATGACAATTTTAAGTCCCACATGAAAGATGAGAGAGGGAGGGAGGGAGAGATGGCGAGGCTGGGAAACATTTGTGTATGAAGAACCATTACATCCTAATACAGTATAAGAGTAAAGCAAGTATGCCGTATATGAATTTCTAAGAGAGCCTGACGAGCATAGGGCCTGTGTAGGAATATATCCGAAAAAAAGTTAATACGCAAATGATTCGGCAACATGAAAGCAAAATTCAGAAAAATACTCTCAGGTTTTGATTTTAAGCCTTTAGATAATTATAACTATACCATATTATATTAAATAATTTGCTTATTTGTTTTCAGGACTAAAACTAAAAAACTTAAAAAGCAAAAACTAAAACTTTAAGTAAAGTACAGAAAACAGATTCACTGTTGAGAAACCATCTTGCCTTGTGATACAAAGGCCAAGAATATAGAAACATACAGAGGTTCATAGCACAGCCAGGAGCATCACTGCTTAACTAATAATAATAAAACAGAAATTCAATTTATAAGATATACAAAAGACCAGATTACAATGGTTACTTAGTAGGTAGAGGATCTGTATTTATATAAAGCCATATTATTTGAAAATAGATAGCAATAAACAGTTTTGTTAATATTGTAATGCTAATTATTTAACTAAAATAAGCTCTCTACCTACACCCGATCTCTTAACTAATTAAATGAAAATTGAGAATGCTCTAAATTGACCATCTAAGCAACTGCTTAAATGTAATATGGGAAGGTCTTCAATCCTTTTAATATTTGCTTCTAATACCAATTCCTATGCATATGGAACAGAAAGAGTTAAGAGATATCCTTAAAATCTTAAGATAAACTGGATCAACCAACTGAATAGTCTATGTCCTAACTTAACACAGGAAAGTCCTTGAGAATCTTAATACAGTATACACATATGCAAAATATATTGTTGTACATAAGAATGTTGAAATATATGAAAATCTAATTAGATCCTCCATAAACTGACCTTTCCTTCTTCTTAACGTGTGGCACAATACAGTCAGTACCTACTTATGTTGAAGGTAATGCAAAGGTTTAAGTTAAATGCAAATACGCAATAGATATTAATAATGACGATATCAAGATTATGATGTTTAATAATAAAAGAAACAAAGCCACTTTTAGGAAACAAATATCTTACCAGCACTTTCTTCCAATACATTAGGTGAAAGTTTGCAGAAAGTTACTGCTCCCGTAGGTAGGTGAGGACAATCCTCTAACATGTAAAGATATTCCGAGACCAAAGCAGCGCTGTGAATGAGGCACATAGCAGCTTCAGCATGTTGACCTCGTTCACTGTGTTTCTGGGCCATGTTGGCCAGCCAAGTTAGTCGAAGGTCTGGAGAGTTCTGATATCCACGTGCTAATGAAGAAGTTTCAAAATTACACTGAGAAATTTGTGATAAAGCATTATAAACTAAAATACCTGTTTTTAGAAGAAAAGTACAGTGATGCAATACATACTCATATATTTTTGTTAAGCTAACTCGCTAAAGACAACGGAAATTTAGTGAGGTATTTGAAAGTCTTCTGAATACTGGAATTTTTTAAGACATTACCACTGCAACATTCTTTTATTGCTAGTCTGTATGTGGGATGGGTATAGGAATGGGTTCATATATGAGAGGTGTAGGTGGTGTGGGGGGAATGAAATATTGAATGATGGAGTGGGTGACCTTCAATAAACTAAGGTGGCATGGACATGCTTGTAGGACGCTTGATAATCGTTTAATGAGAAGGGTTTACAAGAGCAAAGTAATGGGATTATATAGTAGAGGCAAATTACTAGTATCTAGGAAGTGAAGGCTGGAACAATTTATGAAACAAGAAGTGGGTGAAGGGGTTAATGAGTTTGAAAGAGTGCAACATGTGTGTGGTGGCAGTGCCTCCTGGAGAAACTTCTGCTGTAGCCACCACCCTAATGATGAGCACCAAAGAGAGTGTAAGGTATGGTGGATTTAGATAGATATTTATATAAAATTATAAAACCAGTTTTAAGGTAAAAGACCTTTCTTTTCAAGGATGGACAGCCTTAATTTTTACCTACAGCATAAGTGTATGATGGGTTTGAAGAATGGATAGAGTAAGGAAAGAAAAAGACCTGGAAAGATGTGAATTTCAAATAACTGTAAATTCTAAGAATAAGGAGAACATACCTAGATGGTCGAGAAAATCAGTAGGAGCCATGAGGAGGATTCGAACCTATGCTCTGGGTACTCCCAAGCACACTCCTTACACCACTAAATCACTGATTTTCTCATTGATTCACATCATAAATCCCATCATTGATGTGATTTTTTGTGTATCTAGATGGTTTGTACATGTTGAACAAATTAATAATGATATACAGGTGATGAGTGTGTGTATTTAAGTGCATAAGAGGATAGGATAGAAGAACTTGGCGAGTGTGAGGAAGCCGTGGCCAAGTAATGGATATGGAAAATAACCAGGTTAAGCCGTAGCAGTTTGTGAGGAGGGAGTGAATGTGTTTGTACTATAAATGATAACGCATGAGGAACCCTGTACACCTGGTACTGTGTGATGAAGCAGTGGGATGCTCCTGTTGATACACTGCTTGTGTGTTGGTTTGGTTTACATGTCTCTTCATCCCTTTAAGGAGGGAAACAAAATAATGAAGATGACATTGAATTCACAGCAAGCCTAATATCATACTGACTAGTTCTTCCTTTTAGAAATTTAAGTTGGATCGATCGTCTTCAAATAACTTGATAAATGATCATCACAACCTTTTCTCAGATTTTCATAGTGGTGACAAATAGGAGAGCACACACACAAATTAAAACTTGAAAAATCAATCGATAAGAGCCACGAGAGCATGGGTTTAACTCTGCCATGGGATATCTAAGAACATCAGGTCCATTCCCTCTTCACTTTTTCCTTAATTTTAAGTTCAAATTTTAAATTTACCTAAAAAATAATTACCTGCAAAATTATTTAAATTGATTATCCTCATTATCAAATAATTTTCATTGGAAACCTACAGAAAATGAACAAAATATGAAGCCATGTACTGGACATATGTTCTACTATAATTCCATTGCTTAGAAAGAACATACAAAAATGTGGTGTAGAGGAGGATGTTCCATTTTATAAGAGACTTTGTAAACATTAAGACAAATCCTTGATTGTTATTTTAAAAAAGCATAAATAACATGTTTTAAAGGCTTACATAATTTAAATAAATGGCTAATACGAATGTATGTCACTTTCCTCTTCTCCTGAGAACGTGGAATACACTTTTAAAAATGCCATATGGGCATTTCTGATGCCAAGGTCAACAATTGTTATTTTTTCTATATAAAAATATGGATAAAAAATCGTGTTAATTTCCAGCACCTGGATGAAGGGAAGGGAACTATCAGGAGAAAGTAACAAGCCATTACGACTATATTGCACTTGATTGGATCAGGATAAGGATTTGAGATGGGATGAGGGAGAAAGGAAAGGTGCCCAATCACTTGGATTGTCGGGGATTGAATGCCAAACTGAATGAAGCGAGACTGTTGCTCTACCGTCAAGCCCACTTGGATGACCTACTGAGAGTTCCATGATCAATTCAAATTTAAATAAGTACAGTATTGCAAAGGAGGCAAAGTGACACCGAAGACAGACACAAAATGATGCAAGAATGTATAGAAATTCTTTATATTTCTGATGATTAAAACATATTTGGATAACATTTACACTCTTGAATTTGCTTATGTTGTGAAATAAATGATGTTTTAAATTATTATGCTGTACTGTAGCACAAATTAGAAGATTCAAATTATTAATTTTCGATGCACAACATTCCCTGAAGCTTACCAATTCTGTACATGAGATCGAGCAACATTTCTGGATCCTCTTGATACTCTTTCATCTTCACAGTATCGGACAGGATCATGTGTAAATTGAAGACTAGATCTCGAACCTGTAAAAGGAGTTCCTTATTACCTGGATATATTTACCAGACATTGAAGTTTTTGAAAGCCAAATGATGATTAGTTCACCAAAAATTTAACATTTTAATGGACAATTTGATCATATCTAAATTATTCTCTTATAACTATCAATTCAACCAAATTCCATTATATTCCCCTGAATAACAAAAATTTTTTTTTATAAGACTATGATATAAGGACTGAAGAACAACTAGGAATGGATCAATATACAGTAATGATAAACTGGCATATATCAATTTTACACACGTGATATGATTACTAAAATCTTACACACTAGATATGATTATCAGTTGTATCATTATAACCAAAGCAGATAACTGAAACAAAAAATATATGCCACTATGAAAAATATATATTACCGGCACTGTATGCAAGTATTGTAGGTATGAATGGGCTTTGAGATCAGGTATATACATTACTGTATTTGCCATAACCAGAAACCATATAAGAACAGAATAAATATAAGTGATTGGATACTATGAATATAGCGCTATTTCTGTATCGTGTTTATAAAAGAGCAAATAGAAAATTAACTTCAATTATCATTAAAACACAACATTTTGTATGGCACTGACATTCATGTTACAAGAGACAGAGAGACAGAGAGAGAGAGAGAGAGAGAGAGAGAGAGAGAGAGAGAGAGAGAGAGAGAGAGAGAGAGAGAGGATAACAACTTTAATATGTTATATCCTCTACAAGAACCAAAACTGTTAGTGGCAATGAATCAAGACGGTCAAACTACCTGTTCTGGAAAAGATGTGTCTTGAAGGTCAGCATCCTCCTCAGCATATGTGAGGATGGTCTTGAGAGATCGACGCAAATAGGCTTCATTGAAGGTTTGCGATGTTCCAACCAAGGAACTGAGCGACATTGTCACCTGCATCTTTACTCTTGCAAAGTTCTGTGTGATGATACAAAGAATCCTGATTACGTAACTTGGGAAAAGCAAAGCACCACAACCGATATAAGTTTTATATGGATTATAGTGATATAATCAGTTGCTTCATCCTCATTCTTACATCAGGCATTCTGCCATGAAATTGGGCATTAAACAATAAAATGTATCTTTCAAGCATCATCTTTAATTAAACACTTACCTGCTAAAAGAAAATAGAAAAATGAAGGACTTACATTCCCAATTTCAAAGTTATGTCTCATCAAGAGGTACAATGATGCTGCAGCATGGGATCGAATAGTACAGATGCATGAAGAGCAATGTTTCAACAGCTGAAGGCACAGGTCTGCACACTGCTCAGTTTCTTCATCAAAAAGTAAACCTGGAAACTATAAAACAAATATTAATATAAACAAACATGGAACAAACCAATGTGCACGCTTTCCTTTTGCAACTCCATGAACAGACCTAATATTTTTATTGTCGTTACTTAATACTTTGTTAAACTTTAAACAATGCACATTAGGTTCGAAAAGGGATTGAAAGTTTAAAATATACCAAAATTAGATATTGTTTGATTAACCTTAGCAACCAATGCTCGCTGAGTGTTGAACATGTTTGTGAGTGTTGACGTCGACTGGTTAGAGGCGATTGCATGAAGTAACACTCGAAACACCACAGGCAAAAGCCCCTGCAAATGATCTGCCATTGTTACAACCTGAAAAATTAAAAGAAACATTAGTTTAATTATTTTTTTCTGGGACTCCAGAGCTTTGTTTGGTGATGCCACATCTTATCTCGCTTGCAGCTTCACCGACAATGAGGTGATGAGAGCTAGCCAAGCTCACCCCTTATTTAAGTTAGAAGCCTTCACATAGAATGAAAATCAGAATACAATTTATACCATCGCTAACATCTTATTGGTTAAACTATGGGCTTCCTTGACATCACTGGGTGTGGCTGAGTGGCTAATAGTTATCAAAACTGTTAACATAGTCAGGTCAGCCGTGATCTTCCCATAGAAGGTACTCTCTTGCTCCATCGAAAATGGCAACGAGATCCACCCATGATCATACAGGAGAGATGTATAAACTGCCACCTACTATTATAACCAGACATCATATGTCACGACACACACTACAGTATACGTGAACTGCCAATGCAACACCCTACATGAGGTCTTGTGTACCGGGATAAAGGTGACATACCAATGCTCAGTGCCCAGCACTGCAGCTATGGGGTACAAGTCTAGCCGAGAGATCACCAATCTCTCACACCTGTCAAAAAACATTTAAACTGTTCCCTATGGACTGATGTACAATATGGAGAGACAAGGAAGGATAATTGGGAAAATACTGAACTGAGTAAAGGAATGAGAAGTATGGAGCCATTCCAAGAATCAATTCTAAGACCATTGTTATACCTGATTAGTGTGATGACCTACCCAATGGAATGAGCACATCATTTGTATTAAAAATTTGTAGATTATGCAAAGCTATTGAAAATCTAAAAACTTAAGAAGACTGCAAAGAATTACAGGGAGACCCTGACAAATACCTGGAGTAGGCAGACATGTGGCTGTTAAAAGTTCAACAAGTGTCAAATTGGAAATAAAACATAAGACAAGAAGAAATTTACACTGTAAGGGAAAAGCAACTACAGGATTTGGAAAAATAAAAAACTTGGTAGTGGATATAATTCTAGCACTAACTCCAGAAACACACAATCAGCACAATATTAGCAGCACATGGAAAGTAAACATACATTAGAATGCCATTTAAAAACCTAAATAAATAAAGACCCTTTCAAGATGCATATGAGGTCAATACTAGAATATATACCACAGACATGGAATCCATGCACCGTGAAGCACATAATTAGGCTGAGGGTAAAGAAACAGTAGTGACCACCCCAACACAGCCTATTGGCATTTTGAGGACATCTAGAGAGGCCAAAGAAGGGCCTCCGCCACAGGCCCCCAAACAGGCTGTGACCGAGTAGCTCTATAAACGCAAATTACAAGTTGTGTCACAATAACCAAAATCTTGTACCTGGGGCTGGACTAAATCTACACCTTGGATAAACCAAAATAAATCAGCATCCAAAAGAAAGATTTGATGTAAGGACTCGGACTAAGGTGAGGCCACAAGAGGATAAAAGGAAGATTTTAATAGCGAATAAGGATTACTTGGAAATTATCTCTAATAATTACTAATACGCCATCTTGAATATATAAATGATAAAAACAGCCAGTTAATAGTTAAATTCAATCTAACATACCTTGTTACATACCTTTCCTTGTAGCTGTTAAATTCAATGTAACATACCTGGACTATATTTTCCAATGTATCAAGAATAACCATATTAGCTTCAGCAGCCAGATGACCCTCGACTTGAGACTCCTGCTCCAGTTCATGTTGGGGCGAGCGGTCAGTGTCTTGCTGGTGGTGACGCCAAGGAAAGGATTCTTTACGCCACCGCAGTTTTTCTCCAGTTCCAGATGGCGAGGGAGGATTACGTTCTATTGAACAAAATAATTACAGTACTGTTAAACTATATTTAAATGACAATGTATTTTTATTAAACCTCTGGAATTACTTAGTTTTTATTATCTAAAATAAAGTACTAAAATTAGATTAAAATATGAGACAACATATTTATTCAATTAAAAAAAAAAAGCAATGTAGACATAAAGCAATCCTTGAGGTTTGAATTCAAAAAAATAAAAAAATAAGAACTTTAAAAATACTTCATACAATGCGAATATAATATTATAAACCAAATTATCTTTATTAAGAACAAAATACTATGATTACAGAAAGTTGCTTAAATAGACCACATAGAAACCCAAAACTATCAGGCTGCTGAAGTAGACACCCAAACATGCCTGACAGTTTCTGAACCCTGGTGATTTTAGATCGTATATAATATACAGTACTGCATATACACAAACTAAATTGAGTGCATACACACAAAGAGTGAATTACAAAGTCTCATACATGAAGAAGGTATTTTCTCAAAGCTGGGGTACACCAACATTTAGGATGAAAGGCAAGGAATTTATTGATGAAATTGTAAACAGTTTAAAGCAAATCATTTACAAAGCATGATAAAGAGATTGTTTGAAAATATACATTATTTGTGGGACTGGAAAAGCCACTACTCTGGGTACACATATAATTATGACAGAATTGCATAATGTTTCCATTAATACAGCCAAGGAAGAAGTAATTACAACACTTACAAAATATGTACACACACACACATAACACATTTAGACCAACTAGTAGTGCGTGGCAATGTACAGTGGTGGCTCATTACCTAAAAAGTGGCCAAGAGTTTTGCTGTATTATACATGCAACTCTATTTTCTTTCAGAGAAGAAAAAATAATCCTTTACAAGTATAAAAGGGAAGAAGGATTTTATCCATCAAAGAACTGTACTTGAAAATACAGAGTTCTGGTAATCCAAATAAAATAACATTTAAGAATATTTAAATAAAATAAAAAAGAATCCCAGTTTGAACATAGGATAAGAGTGTCTGTATCCGACCAGTTGCTGATATCTGACCACCAGCGTCTAAACACCAGAGTGTCTGCACCGTTGAACAAAATCAAGCCACAAGAATGAACGGAAACTCATCAAATACACCCCAATACTATACCGAAACATTAAAGGTATCTTGTGTGAAACTTGAAATAAATATTAGCAAGCTCAAGTTTTTAATGACTTCCTAGCAAAAGTATTTGAATATTTTTTTATCATCAAATTTGTTAGTCTTTATTTTAACGGATTCTCTTTTGCTTAAACTTGAATAAAACAGGGGCAGACACCTATAAAAGTTCATTATAGGTAATAAACGATATGGCTTAATACTGACACCACAAACACCCAGATGCAAGAGTCCGGCCACCAAACAAATTACTGAGCAGTACTGTACTGCATCTCAAAATCAACAGCAACCATCACCAATGTGTCCTGATGCACCATGTTCCAGAAATTATTAGATCTTAACACTCAATGGCTTCCAAAAAGCAAGCAACCAAATAATTGGGTAGCCAACACCTGTCCTGGCAGAGGACATATCTGTTTCTAGCTATGAGGTACCAACTATGTTATTAGAGGAATATATCCAAATGGTATTGAATGAAAGCGGCAATAATATAGCCCATAATATGTACGGAAATTCCCTTACAAATGGATATGAATATTGAGTAGAGTCCCAGCAAATGAAGGAGCTTGCACTCCAAGCACATGCTGCACATCCACCTACTTAAAATTCCAGTTACTATCTCAATAAGCATTGAATAAATAGACATGATTGTGCTGTTATTTAATAGATATGTCTTTATGCTATTCACAACATCAGTAAGTCTATTCAGATATTTCTCTTCTTAAATGTAATTTAAATACAAATAACAAAAGTTTGGTGGCCGGACAATGGCTCTACCCTACGTAACAAGTAATGTGCAACAAATAATCCATATCAATGCATCTATTTCAACATGGGGGGAAAACATCTCCAGTTTCATATACTCAATGCAAACATCATGAAATACTCTTAAGAGGTACAAGTGTCCCCTCTTGCCTCTGCCTCCCCATCCTTTCTTCCTTAACTTTTCTTCCTCCTCCTCTTGCATGTATTGTTGAATAACTGAAAATATTTAAACTTCCCAGAATTAAATAAGAACACTTAAAATTAATTTTAAAACTTAGCCAACATCCTTATATACTGCCCAATTTCAGTAAGAAGCTTCTTTTTTGTTGACAATCTGTAAAAATCTTAAAAAGTCTAGGTACCAAATAGCATTTCACCAAATGGTAATACAGGTATTTGTAAACTCATTAGATGATGTCAAGGTGCCGACTGACTAGAAATTAACAAATTTCACACCATTACTTAAGAAATATTACAGAAAATGTGCAGTAAATTATTGTCCTACTAGTCTGGCATCAGTGTTAAGAAAAATTATGGAAACAATTATTGGACCAAATCATTAAATTTCTACAAGACCAAAACATCACACCTTAATGGAAAACCATCACAAACTCCAAAATAAAGAATCCAGCTAAATTAATTTATTTGAATTTCCTCAAGAAACCACACATATGTAATACTGTACTGTATATCCTGCAACTGAACATTAGCCTAAAATTGGAGAAAATTGTTCAACACACTCAAACATAGGCTGTCCAGAAGCTACACACTGCAAGCAAAGAGAAACTGGCTGAAAAAAACGTAAGATCCCAATAAAACATAACTGAATGAAGGCTGACCTAAAAATGGAAACGAGTCCCAACCAGAGCAGGAGCAGCAAAGGTCGAAGCAAGTATGTTGGCTTGCTGACCAAGAATTTAAACAAGCCTACCATCCCCAAGGCAAAAACTCTGGTCAGCAGGCAAAGTTTAAGCCTGAGAACACAATGAGCCAGTTAATTGGGGAGGTTAAGTCACTCATTCCCATTGGCAAATCTTCTGGAGGATCACCCTGGCAAGTCAGGAGAATGTCCTGACAGCCACAGTTGTGATAATGGTAGGGGTTAAGATAAACCAAAAATACCTTGACATACCATGAACCATGCAAAGGTTTGCCATAAGCACAGCACTGGGACGCAGATTTACTCGATGATACTTGCAAAAGGTAACTTGGTCCTCCACCAAGAACCACCAAAGAGGAGGCCTGGGTACCAACACAAAATCTGAGGTAAACAGAACGAGGCAAGACTTGGGAGTAACCAAAAGGTAGCAAAACCTTATTCACATGTGACTCAGTGAATGTATCCAAGTGTGTACAACTCTCAAACACCAGAGTCCTGAAAATGTACCACAGAAGAAATGTGAATGTAGTGGAAACTTAAATAAAAGAATAACCAAGAACCAAGGCAGAACTGGGAAGACAGTTCAGGGAAGACCAGTCACCCTGGTGACAGGTCTTTTTTTTTTTCTTGCGCACAGCGGTGTTGTCAGCTATTAAAAGGTGCGCCGCCGAGGGTTAGGTTTGCATTTTATACTATTTCATAACTACCCAATATTTACACTATTATAACATGATTAGTGCTAGGTAATCACAGATGTGGCCATGTTTGGTGATATCTGAGCCTTTGAATCAGGACTTTATTTATCTTATGAGGAACTGTACCTATCATCAAGAGTTAAGAACATTTGGCTGTCATGTTGATGAGCATGAAAACTAGAAATATGCTATTATTTAGCACGACACTAAATTGAAGTGGGAGAGGAAAATGTGGTACAGGCTGATACTCCAGACTTAAATAGCCGATCAAGAACACCCAACTGTTTACAACTTCAATAAGTAGTATATACATATGTTAGTGATGTTACTTAATAAATTAATACCAACTGAAGCTATATGAAATTAAGCCACTAATTCTTGTAAGTTAAATGATTTGTTAAAATTTTAAAATAAATAAATCATATCTTATGTTTCATCAAGCACTGGTTTGCATTCCTTATCTCTTGATTTTGGCATTATTATGCATGCTAAATCACAGAACAGTACTGTGCTTAGTGCTATGTATATTAATGAATAATGCATTAACTATAAAAGCAAGCAAGGGTAGAGATTTGTGTAAATCATAAAAGAACCACTGTACCGTGTTTTTGGTATTGAATAAGAGATGATAAGCAAAAGTTTCATCTTGCACAGAAAATGAAGTCTGGAGGATTTGCTCATTCAATATCTCCTACAAATATACTGTACAAATATATGTACTATTTGTACTATATACATTCAGTATTTCATAGGTACAATATTACATTTGCCATTTAGATCAACATAAGAAATGTATATACAGTACAATCAAGAACATAATTAAAATTTAACATTGACAATATAACGTAGCTACACAGTAGATTAGCATCCTCTTTAAAAGTATATATACTGTGCCACTAAAGTATTTCTACAAGACCCACATATAAAATATGCATCTGTTGACCTTATTGATGAATATTAGTAAAAAATTCACTTGATGTGCATTATATTTAGATTGGATCTGAATATAAGTTTAACACTTTTTATGATAAAGCAGGAAGTTGCATAAATGGCTATCATACCCAGTCAGCCCCTTCAATATCAAGCACAACACAGCCAATCTAGAATTCATCCAGTGACTGGTATTGTATTATAAAGAATTTCAATACGAGATCGACAGCAGTAGGACCAATCAAAACCAATATGGCAGTCACTTGCTAACAAATCCAAGTAAAACAAATGCTGTTACTTGTTACGTTATACTCTCATCAAACTGACCAGTGTTAAACACCAGAAACAGCTTTACCAAGTGGGTCTTATTTATGTGAACAGGAACTATGTACATCTGCTCTCTTCCCCTTTCTACGGGAGCCGGTTGGCCGAGCGGACAGCACACTGGACTTGTGATCCTGTGATCCCGGGTTCGATCCCAGGCGCCGGCGAGAAACAATGGGCAGAGTTTCTTTCACCCTATGCCCCTGTTACCTAGCAGTAAAATAGGTACCTGGGTGTTAGTCAACTGTCACGGGCTGCTTCCTGGGGGTGGAGGCCTGGTCGAGGACCGGGCCGCGGGGACACTAAAGCCCTGAAATTATCTCAAGATAACCTCAAGACAACCCAGAGTGGGTCATGTATCCTGTACTGAGTACAGTTGGCAGACATGTGCACAGGCTGTGATGCACAAATGTGTAAGTGTTGGATTGACCTTTGTGCAGCCCAGTCATCATTCCTACAATGAGTGACTTAGGGAGATAATGGACATCATCCTGTTTATTATCCCTAATGAGAACTTAAAGTTCTTAGTATTTATGGTTGGCTATGGCCAATGTCGGCAACCCGTGTGGCGGTTTGATATGCAGGCACTGTGCACGCAGTGCTAACAAAAATGAGCGCAAATTTATTGAAAGCCTTGAATATATAATAAAGACCATAGAATACCTGTTTATGCTAATAAAATTCCTTAAGAAACAGGTGATAAGACTACATGACCAGACACTAGCACCGGGTAGCTGAAGACATGGCTTGTGATGTATATCTAGCCACCTATGTACATTATTTTTGGATTGCTATCTCATTAAATACCGTATCTATAGACTTAATAGTAGTATCATTTAAGTGGTATTCTCTAATTTGAAACCCAATTTGAACACAATAACTTACTCAAGTTGTTGTACACAGATGACTTTATGCTAGCAGTCAACAAGGCAAAGGTAATTTATACTACAGCTGTGATTAAAGGAAGAGATGAAGGACTCACATGACAGACTTGTACCCAAAAACAATATAAACACCCACAATGCAAAAACAAAACACCTATTCTGTATAGTGAAAAAGCTGCATGCAGATCATTGAGGTCAGGATATAAAGACGAAAGCAAACTGCCATATCAACAAAATTTACTTTGTTAAAATTTTGGAACTTTGATCTCAAATTCAACTTTTAATATCCATAAGTCTTACTAAAACACCATTAAAAATGAAGGTGTTGCAATCTGAATCATTGTTACTCAGTCAAGTTAGGTACCACTGGGTGTGGTATGTTTCTGGGTGACCATATGGAAATAGTCTTGTCTTTATTTAAGGCAACCTTTGCATTATAGAAGTCAAAGTTGTGTGCCATCCTGGGATGCAAATACTCTGGCCCACGGGGTTCCTCACCAAGAGATGACATATGTTCATATTTTTCAGTTTGAAATTATTTATTGCCATTGCAACTATGAACTTTGTATCAAAATGTTCTGAGAAGTGCACAAAATTGGTACTGTATATGAATTAAAGTTTGTGCCTGGCATTGCATTTCAACAGGTCTCATTTATTTATTGTAAGAAAATTTAGTAAAATTATGTCCAAATGACTGATATCACTGCAGAAGAAAACCAACTATTGTTTCTTCAGCTAATTTGCAAAGTGACTAGAAATTTATTTATGAATTTTAGAACATTGTACCCACACATTTCAAAAAGTTGTGTCGTACTGACACACAAACTATGGACAAGAAAGAATAGTTTGCAAAACTTTGAATGACAAAACATTTTGCCAACTTAATTACTATAATATAGCAGATAATGCTAAAATGTACCACAAGGTCTTCATAGCATTAACAAGCCAATTTATTGCATCGTTAACGAGACCTTAACAAGCCAGTCAAATGCTACATATATATGATAAGGTGTAGCCTGGTACTCCTATCCTCCCCAAATTAATATCCTTTTCCAGACACATTAATTCACTACTGGTAAAAAGCCTCGGTAAAAAGAGTAGTCCATACGATGCCATGTTGGAAATGAATGGTGTAGCAGACTGAGGACAGATTCATGGAAACTGAACCGATGATTTATGTACAGTTGTCATATTATTATGTAATATTCAAAATTACAGTTGCCCTAATTCATTCTTAAATAAACACCAATTATTGTGGTATGACAATTGCTTATATAAACCAACAACTATCTACTTTGTCAATTAGCAAAAACTGATGCTAATATTTTAATTTCACAAAATTATTTTGCATTCTGTATTAGGAAAATTAGCTGCTTCTGTCGTTTATGAATGCTACCAACTAAATTTATCTTAAACTTCTCTATGATGTGGTAATTGATGCAAAATTGATAAGCGGTTCTATAAAAATTGAGCTAAGTTAGTATTCAATCAAATTGAAAACTACTGTACAGGGCATCAGTTCTACACATATGCATATTTCTATCATATATTATCTACAAAAAGATTAAGACATCTAACCAAACTCGGTATCTATCCTTAATCAGCCCATCCTCCTGTTTTGGTAGTACTTATAGTAACGATGAGGACCATAGTGTATATACCGATGTACAACGAAATTAGAAAGTAGAAATCTGAACTAGCGAGTTGGACAAACTGGAAAACTATTTTTTGCTTGTGTTGCTTTGACAAACTAACTGAACCTAACCTTCCTAGGCCCAATACACGATATCTGAGGCCTAGTATAGTACATATATGTGCTATTCTAGGCCTAGGAATATTTAAGTTTTTTTTAGCTTCATTTATTTTAAAAGAATTCTATACTAGTCAGTACTGTATACTACTATTTGAACGTTAAGTACGTACGAATTCGTGACCACTGACGACCGTCACAATAGGTACTACCTAAACAAGAGGATGGGTTGCCTTAATTGGTCGTATGGAAAAATGCATTCATAACTTTGGGCCAAAACAAAAATTCTCAAAATCAATATGTACATAAAACAATTGCATGTATGAAAATAAATACTTAACACAGTGTTAGGAAATGAATATACCACTTGCAAGACTGCAATTTAAAATGGGATTGACATTTCTAAAGCAGGAAATACTTACAAATATTTTGATTAGGTAATCATGTGCTAACATCATGACACCACTACATGGCTATCCACACTAGGCTACCATTTATCTTCCTCCAGACTCCAAGCCAACAAAAAGAGGTTTGTGAGAGGGTGAGGGTTAGCAGTGCGAGCCACGGAGCATGTACAAACCCCCGGTAGAGTGCACAGGCAGCAGACAGCCACATAGTTGTTGGGGTTGAGTGGTTGATTGAACGAGTGCCTCACTGAATGTTCACTTAAGTGACACAAACCTGCCCCTTGGATGTAGAATTGAGATAATCCAACAACATGAGGGGTGTTGGGGGGAGCGTTACCTCGACGGCGAAGCATCATCTCAGAACGTGCAGAATTTTGACCCATGATGGCCTCCTCCAGACGATTCTTCATCGCCTCTTTGCTCCGAGTAGTGACTGCACCACCACGATGACAAATCTTCTTTCCCTTTAATTCAGAATAAATATGCCAAATTGATAAAAGATAACATGTACAGTACGAATGAATATGTTCACACACACAGCACATTCAGCCCCTCCCCAAAAAAACGCAAAATAAATTTTTAAGACCTTTACTATGTCAATGTGCTCAAATGATAAATTTGTACTTACCTTATACTCAAAGCAAGATACTGCAATATACAGCACATCCAGAAGTTGATGGAGACGATTATGAGGCAATTCAGAAAGTGTGTGTCGAAGTGTGGTCTCGTCAGCATTGCGTAGGACCCAAAGCAAGCAGATGAGCAGGTTTCGAGTCGTTTCTGAGCTTAGAGGACACTTACGAGGTTGTTGCTGTTAGGATAAAAAAAATAAAAGATATACTAATGAACATCATGAAATTAAAACCAAATACTATCTACACAGTTGTTTGGATTAACTCTAAATAAAAATGTTACAATACAAAGTCTGAATACAAAATAAAATTCAAAATGTTTCTGGTACTGTATGTGGTGATTAAAAGAAAATGCAATGTAATCTGATATTACTATATACTAGAAGTTGCATTATGTAATGCTTTATTAATATATTGTTACAATAAAAGTATTAATGACACACACACACTGAAGGATGGAGATGGACACTTACATTTTCCATCTCCTCTTCTGTTGTCTGCATGCAAGTGCAGTGCAATAAAATATTAATGGTGCATAGTGTTTGCTGACATACATAAAGCTGGTTGTATGTGGACAAGAGGCAATCATTTGGCCACACATTCTATGTATGTATTTTTATAATTTATAAATTATATTATGAATGATGTATATGTATATAATGTATTTGTATTATAAATGGGAATTATTATAATTAATTGAAATTACCTTTTCCCTTTCAAGTAATACCTAGCAATTAAATATTTCAAGTTCAGAGTATTGTGCATTATATAATGTGAACAGTTGAATATCTCTTGTATTTAAAGCTAAGCAACAATGTAACATTTGTGGAGAGGAGGGAGGTGATGGGGTAGGAGGGGAGGGGGGGGGGGGGTGGGGGAGTTAGGCCACAGCCAAGCACTTGGACAAACCGAACATTTGTTGAAATGTGTATGGTATGTAGAGATAGAATGATGAAGTGCCGTATGCTGTATTAATGGATGTACATATACACATAACAGGCATCCTGCAGTCTCGGGAGACTATGGAGTTGCGCTCTGGTTGCCGAGACTGGAGTGTCCTCCCCTGGGCACAAAGCTTGGGTAGGTAGATATGGAGAAGAAACTGTTACCCATGAAGCTGGTCCTCCCTCTCCCACGATGCTGAAATTGTCCAATGGAAAGGCAAACGCGAATATGCTTAGTTCCAGCACCATCGCAGGAGCTGCCAGAATGAGGTTAAGTCAACAAAGACTGCTTTAGGAGCTCCAGCTCTTGATTTTTCCTTGAGGTTGACTTCTGAAGCCCATCCCAAAAGATGGGTATGGCCGTGAGGCAGCGGAGGTCTGAGATCAGGGTTTTCCTTCCCCTAGATAAGCAGCCTTCCCAGGCTGTCGAGCCCCATCTACCTGCAGCAGCTGATTGTAAGGTGCCAGAGTCATGAGTTCATGCAAGAGGACGAAGACCTGAAGGGCCGCCCGTGATACTACTCTTGCAGCAGGCTGGTAGCACTGCTGAGAGCCTCCCGGGGGAGGATTGGGAGTCCTCAGGAGGCTACAACACACAACAACACACAACTCAAATATTATAATATAATGGGGAAGTAATCTTATACATATACATATAATTTATACATATACATACATACATACACATGGCATATATATCACACCAACCTCACAAATACAACTCTTCCAAAGTTTGCACATGAGAAAACCAACAGCTGATTTAAAATGCATGAAGGGATCACCCTGGATTGTGGCAATGCAAGACTTTTAAAGCCCAAAAACAAATATTGCAATACACACAGAAATCACAATAGCATGATATATCAATTGAATAAATCCACAAGGGGATCATCCTGGACGTAAGTTCGAACCCACATCAAAGCCCTCGGTGATTAAATATTACAATTACTGTACCAAAACCACGCAAATCACCAAGCAAGCTTATTTAACATATGCTTTCTTTGTAGTTCTTTGTCCCATTACTGTATAGTACTTCTAAATAAACTTACAAATGTCATTTTTTAATTAATTGCAAAAATTAGCACAAATAAAAAACCAGCATTGAATGTAATGAAACACCATTTTTGGGGCGAGTCCTGGAGGCTTCCTGATATGGCTTCCTTCCATACCAGGCTGATATGTATGTATGTATTAGACCGTGGCATCAGTCAATTTGATTCCAGTTCTAGCCTACCGGGGACCACGAGCCAGAACATGCTTCCCCTCAGAAATGAACGAGGAGCAAGGGCCTATAGAAACCCCCGTATGGTTGAAAGCATTCTATGTCTGCCATCTACCGGGTTAGGCACCAAGAAAGGTAGGCAGTCTCAAAACAAACTCCACCTGGTTAAAACTGTTACTGAAAATTTAACTATCAAGCAGAATTCCACAATCCGAAAACAAGCAAAGGAGCATGACATTATAACTGCCGCCACGCCGCTGTCTGCGCAGCTTCCCCCCTCCTTGGGTGAGGGAAGGAAAAGCGCCAGACCCCTCGCGCCGGCCATCCAACCCCAGTTCAAGGGCTGAATATCAAAACGCAAAAACCACTGAGTGAAGACAGAGAGGACTGCGAGGCCGTCAGAGGAAGGGCGCCAAATATACCGGGAGATGCCTCGACCACACCGGCACGAAAAGGTCCACCTCTTGGGTGCCCGGACGCCCGGCAGAACCAACTGAACTAGTCGGCAGAAGACTCAGCGGTTCAGACGGGACAAGTCCAGAATGAACCTTAGATCCGCACAGTCCCGTTTCGGAACTGGAAACAGGCAGGAAACCCACCTGAGGGACGGGGTCGTTACGACCTCACCCAAGCACACCCACTCCAAGATGAATTGACAGCGCAGGAGAAGAGGCCTGCCCCGCGAACCCCGAACTCCCTGAAGGAGGAGGAGGAGCCACCCAATGCCACCACAGGCTGGAGGAAACGACTCGAAATGCCCACAAATCGTGAGCAATAAAAAATACGCCTCCCCACTACCACACTGTCAACAATCCAAACCACGAAAGGGCAGATGCCTCTTACTCGAACCCGAACAACGTACAGAGCGATCAATGCGCTGACCAGACGCCGTCGGCTCCGAAGCTGGCACCACGATCGGAGGAATCACGATCCCTGGCACGACCCCTTCAGGAACGACCCCCCCCCCCAGAGAACCAACAAGTCTGATATAGCGCGACAGCTAGTAGAAGCGTCTTGCAGATACTGCATAAACGCAGAATCCACAAACAGCATGCAATAAGAAGGTGACAAAAATCTAAGAGCCAGGGCCCACGCGGATTCCATAGAATGAGCGAGCACAACTTGCCTGCACGTGAGGCAGGAAGCAAAGTACAGAGACACCGCCTCCTCCAGAACTGGCACATACAACTTCAACAAGGCAGATGACGCCCGAGCCGCCCAGGCAAGCGCACCCGACACAGACCCAGTTCCCAGCGCCTCCACATCCTTCTCCAGCCAGTCTGAAGACAACTCAAGCAGGAAAAAGAAATGCAAAACCGAAGCCAAGTGCCCCCAGGCACGCAAATCCTCAGCCACCAGGGACGCTGAAAGGACAGGAACCTGCACATGGAGCTGCACCTGACCAATATCCTTAGGAAGAATGGGGTGAATAAACACTCATTGCAGGCCTGCAACTTGCCCCCCAGGTAAACCTGAACCACAGTAGAAGTTTCTTGCCACTCAAGCGTGTGGGTCTGACAGAACGAACATCACACCTCCAATGAAAAGAAAGGACAGTCTGCTAACCAGGATGACTCCGGTACCTCGTAACACACCCAAGAAGGAAAAGTAGAACCAAGCTCAAATGAGGAAGTCCATTATCAAGGCAAAATTCAGATCACGCAGGAGGTACGCCGCAATGGCCTCCCGATCCTCCTTAAGCAGGATACTGGAAGCCGAAAACCTCCAGAAGGAAGGAACCGAAGAACCCAAAGGAACCGAAGAACCCAAAGGAACCTGGAACCGAACCCGGGCAGGAGCCAAACCCATATCAAATTCATACAGGGGAGTGGGTTAAGAAAATCCCACTCCCCATTCCGCCGTGGACACGCTAAGCCCCGAAATCATCTCAAGATAACCTCAGGACAACCCGGACAATGATTCTGTTGTTGACCAGACCACACACTAGAAGGTGAAGGGACGACAACGTTTCGGTCCATCCTGGACCATTCTCAAGTTGAGTGTGAGTGACTTGAAATGATTGTGACACAATCAACTTGAAAATGGTCCAGGACGGACCGAAACGTCATCGTCCCTTCACCTTCTAGTATGTGGTCTGGTCAACATACTTCAGCCACATTATTGTGACTCATCGTCTGCAATGATTCTGTTCTAGTTTAGCGAACTTTAACCCACAAGTTTAATTACAGACGTCATAATCAGTGGTTCCTGTTAGGCATAAGAACTCCTGTGACTGATGACCCCAAACTAACATAGCACACATCAGTTCAGATAGCTTCAGGGAGTCTCGACGGGGGCTCCCGACAGAAATTCCTCACAGTATATTTGTGTACAGTATATTTATACAGACGGTAATATTATGGTCACAAAGTATGTCAGTAATGAACTTAAGATTTAATATATTTGACCTTGCAATCCAGTGACAAACATCTTGTGACCCAGTAATGGATCGCAACTGACACAGTACTTTAATGAATCCTGCCCTATACCATTCCAGTGTTAAGTTTGTGAAATAAATGACAACATGCAAATTGGATTAAACTTGGCTTACTGAAATGTTATAATAATTTCCTGTTTGTGTGTGTGTGGCTTTATGTTTTCCCCATCTAATCTTAACACATATATATAAAATATACATAAAAGACTAATTTGCTCATCACTTACCTTAAGAAAAGAGAGAGATTTAGCCTTAAACAATTATTTGAATAATATAAATCATGACTTGAGTTGCATCTTGAGGCAGAGTTTATTCCCTAATTACTGTTATCAACATGAATTTTTTCAGTGTCAGAGTAGTTAATAAATGGAATGCACTAGGAAGTGATGTGGTGGAGGCTGACTCCATACAGTTTCAAATGTAGATATGATAGAGCCAAGTAGGCTCAGGAATCTGTACACCAGTTGATTGACAGTTTTATAAGAATAAAAGCAAGACTTATATTCTTACATGCAAATATCCCTTTTATGGCATTCTATTGTGAACAATTTGATACCATATTGAACGACATAGCACGAAAATTGAGGTCAGAAAGCTAAGAAAAGAGTAAACATTTGTGGCCGGTGGGGAGTTAGCAGGCACCGCTCGGGTGACCTTGAGGTGCACTGCAGGTCGCCCATCTGGGCAACAATAGTGTTAAGTATCCTTAAACAGATGCATGTAGCGATTTACATATTTCATACTCGATATGTTTAATGAAAATACATCTCATTAATAAACAAATACACTTGCTCAAATGCATCCCAAGTCATGAAAATTACAAACTATGTTCATGAAAGAGGATTAGTGTGCAAGTTAATACTTACCCCTTGAATAACCTCATAGTCACTCTCCTTGGTTGCAAACATTGATGAGCCAGCAATAGCAAGCGCAACATTTTGATGAATGTGTGTCGGTCCTCCATCATTCTCGTCACTTAGAGATGACATTAAGTACCGATCTGAAATTAGCAATTCAGAAAATATAAATACTGTATGACTATAAAATCTTAAAAACAGAAATGTACTTTGCAAGAAAGCCAATAATGGCTCCACTTATCTATTAATGTATATAAACCTCAGAAAGTCATTAGCTAATTTATATACATTTACTAATATTTATATACATTTAAACACTAATTTATGCTATATACAGTATCAACATAACTTTCTAAAAACTACTCCCTATCTTCTCTGGCTGCTGTTTTTTTCACCTTCTGAAGTAGGGAACAGGGGAATTCCAATAATGACGATGCACTACACATCGATCCACAACAGTTTCAAGCCAAACTCAGATTGTTCATTCTACTGTTCAAATCCTTAATTTTCTGAGCTACGTCACCAAACGGAAAAAATCCTTCTGACTCCAGAACACGTCTAAGCTTAAATCATGTTAGGTCGACAATCTGCATCCACAGTGGGAGCTTTTCAACTGCCTATGCCATATCCTGATAATGCTTAGACCTAGAATGCACTACGCTAGTGACATACTGAAGAATAAGCAATCCAGCCTAGAATGACTGCCAAACATCATTTCCAAAAATTCTGAGCCCTTTCTAACACTAATTGGCAACCTGAAGCTTGTGAAATAGTATTCGTTTCTATTACCCCACTAGGATACTACTTCAGACAACAGGACAACTTTACTTAGGAAGGCAACTTTATTGATACTGTTACAAGGTAATTATCATACACTTGGAGCTGGCAAAGGTGTGGAGTTGAGGTAAAGCATCAATGACAATACTGATGAGAGGCAGGTACAGGGCGACCACACGAGCCTTAACGTCAGGTTCGGCATAGCGATCATCTGTGTCGTGGCTTGTAAGCAAGTTCCTGATGGTGTTTACAGCTCTTCCAATAATGGTTGGGTTACTGCAAAAATTGGAGAAAACCACTTGGTGTTATGTGACAAAATATTCAAATAAAACCTTAAAAATCTTAATACCTAGCAACGTGATTTTACACATGAAGGAAATGTTAGCAGCAGTCAATACAAGTACCTACTTGTGAACCAAGCTACCAAATCTATTTGGTTTTATAATGGCAGCACTTGATAAAATGCCTCCCATGAATATGCATCTCTATCAGTACCTACAGGGAAGTGAAATCATATAGTTTTTAAAGTCCACTACTTGAAGAAAAAATATGATAACTAGAAAATAGATACGCATTGATAATAAGCATATCCACGAGAGGCAGTCTATCAGGTGCTGTTTGAAGGCAGTGAACGAAAAATACAACAAAAGATTTTAATAAAGCACGAATAATGACCGCATAAAATAAGAAACTTTGAATAAGGGTAAGTCAAGTTAAACGTGTCTGCATGCCCAACAGGAAATAGGCAGTCGCTTTAACTAACAATAAGAAGAGACAATTTTAATTATGATTTACTTAATGTCTAAACCCATAAGAACAACTTCTTATCCATACACAACCTGCCTCTCTTCTCTCTTGGACCTCTTCTTCAAAACTGCACTATCTCGAAGGATGATACAATGACTATTTATATAATGTATATTGATTGATTATATAATGGTTATTTTTATACTGATGGATTATACAATGCCTACTTTTATGTTGAGAGATTATACAATGACTAATTTTATATTAACACTTTCGCGCTTTAGATTAGAGATAACTCGTCGCCGTTTTCTCTTACGATTCCGCATAACAGCCGACTTTTCTCGTCCATCGAAAAAATATTTCTATAAATTCCATTTTTTAACCGAAATGGATGGGGATACTTTTGTTTTGTAGGGACTTTATTTGCGAATGTTTTGGTACCAGAATGAATATTATATCACAAACTTCTATGAGTAAAAAAAAAAAATACACAAAGTATGTTTGGGGGTGTGGCGAGCGTGTGGCAGTGGGTTCCCTCTAGCCGTTGATATATCCAACACGTGGGAAATATTTGTATGTGTTATGTATATGTCTGTGTAGGGAATTTTACTGCGATCACTGTCATACAAATTATAAAATGTTTCAACAAGTATAAACATGACAAACATCAAACGAACGAAAACAATGCGTTCGTTTCTGCCGCGAACGCATACTGAGCGACGTGGTTTTATATTTGGCGCTTCTCTTACACATGCTTTGTACAAATGTTATACAGTTCATCTTATAGAAAATTTTATTGCGAACACATTGGTATAAAAAAGAAATACGTACATAGAAAAGTAGGGTCAGGAAACGTATAAACTTTCCAAGAATGATTTCCCTCCTGTGTTTTCGCCAGTGCGCTCGCGGCTAACTACTCTCCACTTCACACACTCTTGCGGGTGGGCAATTACCTATATTAAACATTCATATGCATATGTCCGTGTAGAGAATTTTATTGCGATTCCAATGATACCAAAATTAGCGATGTAGGACAACTGTAGGCTTCGCAACCATTAAGAGAGTGGAAACATTTTGTTGCTGTTTGGCGCTCTCGGCGAGTGATCTGCATAGTTTTTTATTTGGTGTTGATACTCCTTATGCTTGGGCGGCATTTTATAGGTATGCTCTTATAGACAATTTCATTGCGAACACAGTGATACCAAATTTAAATACGTGCGCCTTCAATTATTGTCAGGACAGTCAAAAGAGTGTACACTTTTCGGTCTTACCGCGTAGGCGCGCGAAGTGCCGAAAGCATCTGGGGTATTGTTTTTTTTTGAGCGCCGAGAGCGCGAAAGTGTTAAGATCTTATACTTTTGGCTTTATACACGGTTCTGCAAATTATCTAAATACAGTACTCTCATCTATCCTCAAATCAGACATCACACACTAAGTGAATCTGCAGAGTTCAAGAATTTAGAACTAGAGTACAAACACAATGATCATTGGAAAGCATAAACATCTGCAAGTACTGTAATTACAAGCATTCCTTAATTAGACCATTTTTAGTTTTATAATTTGTCATAAAACAAGTAGTAATTAGCAAGTAAAAACACTGTTGGGTCTACTCAGTGACAGGATGGGTGACCATGGACAACTTTGAACTTGATTTACAGAGACTCTTCCAGCCATGCCAGGGTTTCTGGGCCCCGGACGTTTATGGATGAATATATCCATACTTATTCTTTATTAATCTCTGCAGACTAAATTGTGCTAACACTCTTGTATGAAATTATTGAAATACAAATTTTTTATCAACGGAATTTAAATTACTAAGCCAGTTTATTTTTAAGTCTGGATGTCTGGATATACAGTATTGTATAGATGTCAACACTTAAACAATGCCAAAGATACTTCTGTTCTGAGCAAGATTATAAACATTTGGAATACTTTGCCACAGCAAGCTATATAAGGCTAGAGGAAGTGCAAAAGCTCACCATCCATACTTACTTGATTTCAAGAGCTGCGGCAAAATCTGATAGTACGAGTCCTACTAAGAAATGTTGCTTGCGGAAGGAGCTGGACAACATCATGAATGCACTACGGTTTCCACCAAACACAGTTGAGATGAATGACGATTGGCTAGTTGTTGATCCAATCTAATCAAAGGAAATGTTTAATTAAGAATGTAAAAAAATAAGTCACTGTATACAATACAAATTTTTTCATACCCAAATAATAAGGGACTACCATATTAACCATTTACTTATAACCTCCAAAAAACACACATTCATTACCCCAGACATGAGCATGGAGAAAAAAGTTAATGAAATAGTAAAGAAAATTATAGTGCTTAAATTATAAAAACATTAAAAATATCACTCATCCACTAATATATCATTTACAAATAAAACATATCAGCATGGATAAACAAGCACTATTACACCCCAACAGTCTAACAGCAGCAACTCACTGCACCATAAGACCAAACGGGCCAGACTCATGAAGCAGTTACGCAAGCACTTACGAACCCATACATCTTTTCTCAATCTTTGGAAGCTTTGTTTACAATTATTAAACAGACACTCACCGAAGGACAGGGTGATGACGGAGCCGACATCGCTGAGAGTGGTGTGCAGAAAGGCAGATTCAGAGCTACATAGTGTTCATGACTGCAAATAATTCGCACAAAGTCCAACTGAAAAAGAAGACAGGTATATAATAGGAAGCAGGGAACAACCAAGTAGTATAGGTTAGCAAAGCTTTTTAACTAGTTAGAACTGCCTGCTGGACAGGGACTCATTGGTTTACCAAGAGGATGGTTGCAATATAATTTTTTGTTGTTCTAATGAATAGACAGTTTTAAAGTGAGAATGTTGCTTTTCAACCTGTAACTAAAGTTTTTATTTTTTGAATTACCGTATTGTAGTAATTACTGCACTGTACTTTATATGCTCCCAGGTCATATAATGCAATTTGTGATATATTCTTTAACATGATACTTTTTTTATTGATAATCTACTTATAATTTTTGTGACTCCCATTTTCCTCAGTGTAAGAAACCTGTACAGAATATAAATAAAATATAAGCTAAATATTATTATTGACCAACTACTGCACATATAAAAACAATTGCCTGTATGTACCTTCAGATTGATGAGGGGTGCAGCATCTGGTAGGGAAAGGATCTTATTGCTCATTTGCTTACAATAGTTCTGGGCAAGCATGAACACAAATCCCCGGTCCATCACAGACAGGAGATCACACAAGAAAAATGCTAGACTGCTGTTCACATTCTGTACAAACTGAAAACAACTTTAATTAATATTCCTAAACTTGATTTCAAGAAACTGTCACAAAATGCTTTACAACAAAATATTACTTATTCCTTCATAATATATGCAAGGAAAAAATATTTATAAAATAATAAAGCTGATGACAAAAATGAAATACAGGTACAAAAAATTGTTGGCCAGCAATCCAAGAGTGCCAATGTAACTCCACACTGGCACTTCCCCGCTTGGCATCATTATTCTTAGCTCATGCGCAGCCATTCACTGAATTTCTTCATCAGTTATGGGCAGAAGGAGCTGAATCTTAAGCATAAATTTGATCTAAAATAATAAATTTGATCCAAAACAATAAATTTGTTGAAAACATCACTACAGTAACACTAATTTAAGTACAGTAACACTAATTCAAGACCATGTATGAACTATCCCTTCTCCCTGCCGACTTCATCCACACCCCCAACTAGGAGGTGGGGCATAAAGAGCTAGCTAGATCTCACTCCTTTATAGTCGCCTATCTCACCAATAGGTGACTACACCCCCTCACACCCACACACTGTATATATAAATATATATATATGATCTACCATAAGGAGATAGAAAGCAATATGAACATGTTTGCTAATGATGCTAAGTTACTAGAGAAAATATGAAACTTAAAATACTGTCATGACCTTCAAGATGACCTGGACAAATTAAGTGAATTGAGCAACACATGGCAGATGGAATTTAATGTGAATAAATGCCTTATTATGGAATACAGAATAGGAGAAAATAGGCTACACACAACCAACAAATTATTTGAAAAGATATTAAAGAACTCTTGACAAAGAGTAGGTGGTTCTGGATAGTAAACTGTCACCAGAGGACCATATCAAGTTCATTGTGTGTGAGGAGCATATGCAATGCTTTCCAACTTTAGAATCACTTTAAATACATGTTGAAATACCGTACTAAAGAAGAAATTGTTCACGATTTTTACAACCAAAACTGGATTATGCAGAGGTTTTATGGTCATAGTATCTCAAGAAGTATATCATTAACCTGGAACAGTGCAGAGATATGCTACTAAATGGCTTCCGGAACAAAAAAAAGAGAACTGCGAGAGTGGGTAGAGGTGTTAAATATACCCGAAGATAACTTGTAGAAGGAAAACTGGTGATATGATCACTATGTACAAAATAATAACAGGAATCAACAAAATAGACAATGAGAAGTTTTTGAAAGCTGCCATTTCAAGCCCTTGAGGTGATACATAGATTCAAACTAATGAAAACATGTGCCAAAAACAGATGAATGCTCTCTTTTTGCAAAGAGTAATGAACAGTTAGAACAAGTGAAGGTGGTAGATGTCAAAACCATCAGTAGTTTCAAAGTTATATATCACAGAGTACTGGGAATATATGACACCACAAGTATAGCTCTCATCCTGTAACTACACTTAGGTAATTACACAGGGTGGTGACATAGGTGTTGACAAAGAGCATCATTGCTTGCAGCATACTTAACATGTGAGCTGGTGCTCACAATCTGTTCATGAATTCACCTGACATAACCAGTGATCCAGGTGTGACAACGAGTTCATCTGGGTATAAGATCTCATTCCATGACTGCAGTTTGCCATTGTCAGACCTTTGCAGTACATTTAAGCAATATTTACAACAATATAAGGAAGAAAATATGATGCATTTTCTCACAAGTGATGTATAGTGGCTCAACCACTGGAGTTTGCAGTGTGATTCATGATTTTACAGCAAATGACAAAGATTTGGAAAGAGTTCATCAAGATGAATCATCACAAGAAGAGCTCTGCTCCTGCTACTTTAAACAGTTAATGGAACGCATCAGTGACGGATATAGGGAAGGAAGGGAGGGTTACCCAGCTGTAAAGTGAATACCTACTTCTCAAATTCCAGGTTTATGTTAAATTTTTGTACTAATGGAGACCCTTTTTAGCTGTTCTTTGTCTAGATTCTACAAATTAATCTAACTTGTTTGTTATAATTATGGATGGGGACAAAGCCCATTTCCATCACTGGAAGACATGTACAGTTGCAGTTCCATGGCAGGCAATGTTACAAGAAGTTGCATGCCAATACAAATGAAAATCTTTTGTTCTCTTTAAAACCAGTTAGATGCGTCTAACAAATTAACAACACCAAGTTTTGATACCTAATTTCATCTTCTCCTCATTACAATTCATATGAATGCTCCATCACAGTTTACTGCATGACTCAATAAACTAAGAAGTATAAGCTTTATCCCTCAAGCAAATCATAAAATCCTACACACACACTATACGCCTACAATGTGAGAGAACCACGTAAATAAATTTTACATTGGTTGCATTTAAATGTTTACAGAGAGAGAGAAACACTAACTTAGTGTATGTAATAGTTAAACACTTGTAAGTACCTTTTATAATTGAAAAAAATTAAATTCACTTTGCTACTCAAGACTTAACACAAAAGAAATTTACATGTTTACTTTTATTTTCTGTATTTAAAACTAATACAATTCAAGGAATAAAATTCTTACCCTGGAGTCTCGAACATCTTTGTTATGTAGGGCTATGATGTCATTGGTGATTGATGCAGCGAGATTTTGAATATCATCGGCAAACTGGTGAGAGAATCTCATTTTGCGTAAGGTGTCTTGTCCACTACTTCTGGCAAGATGTTCTGTCATGGACTTGATCATCAGTTCAAAGAAGAACCTGTAAGGAATTTTTTTTTTAAATTCAGTATTTTTAATTACAAAAGAACTTAAAGGGTTTAAATCAAACACAAATGGCTGAAAATACTGAAATACTGCAGACAAACAATGTTGAGAGTAATTATTATTAAAGATAATGTGACATCTTGAAAGTGTTTATAAAATCTAATCGAAGTTCTTCCAGAAGGTATTGACTCATTCCTCTCAATGTTTGTTGATGATGCTAAAATTATGAGAAAGATTAAGACAGAGGAGGACAGCAAGAGGCTACAGGATGGCCTGGACACTGAAGGAATGGTACAACAAATGGCTACTAGAGTAACTCAGGCAAGTGCAAAATGACCAAGATAGGTGTAGGGAAGCAGGAGGCCAAACACAAGGTACCAGGTGGAAGAGGAAATCCTTCAGGAGTCAGGAAGAGAAAAAGATCTAAAGGTTGATATTACAGAAGACCTGTCCCCTGAAGCCCACATCAAAAGGATAACATCACCGGCGAATGCAAGGCTGGCAAACATAAGAACTGCCTTGAGAAACTTGTGTAAGGAATCGTTCAGGACCCTGTATACCACTTATGCTGGTATACAATAATATTCACAAAATATTATTCAACAGGTGTGAAGAACCTCACAATAAGTTCTACTCTAGGCCTCATCCTGATAACAATATACTGCAACATGTTATTAACAAGTAACATTTATTATCTAAATTCTACCTATTGCCAATATTCTGTTGAGATAATTCTCAATAACTGCCTGGAACTATTGCAGTTCTTAATTACTCAATCTCCACAAACTGTTACATAAGAATTTCATCCATCCATTTCAGAACATTAATGGAGTTACTAACTACACAAATATAAAATTAATTAGGCAAATATTCTAAACAGACATGTTCCTTGAAAAATGCACACACACACGCATCTGAGAAATCTGTTGAAATACTGGATGACAAGCTTGTGCAACAGCAAATACTTGCAGGAAGGTATATTAAATACACAATACTGTAATACAAATGCAACAGGTGTTTACCAGGAATTTGCTAGAGCCTTCTCTCGTCCAGTGCCATTTGAAACAACCCACTGAAGTGCCACTTCCTCGTGAGTTACCTTCCTCCCTGCTGGCCGTTGGAGGGTTATAAGATTTTCATAGTTGCTACCTGTTTGAAGAGAGCAAAAGTCCATTCCAAACATAAAAATAACTTTTTTATAAAGTATTTGCTTAGCCATTAAATTATTATGTAATAGGAGAAACCAACCACTGCTGTTGTGCTTTATACTACTTATTTTAAGAGTTAGATAACATTTTAATTAAAAAAATTCTGTATTTAAAACAAACTTATGAACTTGGCCACAAGTGAAAGTCAAGTGACACTTTAGCATTTATGTGATGCAGTGCTACATTATCCAAATAAAATTAAGTAGTAGTTTTTAAGCTACCAACGAGCGTGATTTTTCTTGTTTCCAACAGAGGTCAGAAGTTGTCAAGTTCAAATTTCGTTTTTTACTTGCAGATGGCCTGGTCAAACATTACAGAACGAGAAAACCTAGACACCTGGACACATGTCACTGAAAACTCATACATCATATGCTGCTGGGCAACAGCAATCACTTCACACATCAGAGGGGCTTGTTTACACTGATGATTCTGGGACTGTTTACCCCGAGGTTTGGTCTGAAATTGTCTGTTCAATTCTAAAAGTTTTTCAGTGTCCTCTACTCCCAATTCCATGATTCGAGAAGCCAGATTTTCTCAGGCAGATTTTGATGTTCATTTGGTAGATTTACAGAATTCGGCCCAATTTGTGTTGGAAGGTGAATGGCACACATGTTCATTGCTGACCCTTCCACTTCACTAGAGGCACGGGATGTGCAGTCTGAGGCAGTACCAGTAAAAGCTATTTGGGTTCCTTTCGACAATTTCCACCTTGGGTTTGATTCGTCGTGCTGATTGAAGACCGGCATCTCACAAGTTAACAGATTCCAACACAATCATTTCTCCAGTCACATCATAATACATGATACTTGTTGCTCTTTGTAATGTAACAAGGATTTTGTATCTGAACTGGATCCTGTTCTTTTGGAGTTTGGTTTCTCTAATAATACCTAGATGCAGTATCCAGTATTGAGTTTCCTCTTCTTCCTATCTGGCAGGAAATTCATGCTTTTTCCTGGAGAAATGAGAATATGTCAGACTTTGGTCATAATATAGAAAGCAGCTTTCTTTGTCTTTGAGGTTCTCCTGTCTGTAAAATCTCTTTACTTCCTTAACAAATTTATTCATGAACTTGTCTTGCCTTGTGAGGTTCGAATAGTCACGATGTTTGCTCTCTTAGAAACTCTTAGAATCTATCTTATTGATACCAGTAAAAATCAAGGTATGGTCAACAAGAAACTCTCCAACAAATAAGCAAGACTCAAAGATGTATAAAGCTAAACCAGTAAACTAGTTAAACTAGTGTGTGTGATGAACTCACAGAAAGTCATGAGCACTATTATTCAAATTTATCTGAGTTTAGTGGCATCACCATTAACCAAATAAGTTTCTCATTGTATATGTCTCTAAAACTGCACCGCTGATAAGTACCAATAGATAATGATGATGACCTCAAGATGATAATGATAATAAAAGCCAATTTCTCTTAAAAGATTGAAAAATCACATACATTTGGAAACTTTACCTTTTAAATCCAACATTTCTTCATCATCTAGTAACAGACATGCAATAAATTGAGGAAGAAATAGATTTTATGATATTTTAAAACATTACAAATGTCATACAAAGTAAAAGCATGGTTTTAAAACTGGCAAATGTTTGTATAAAGATAACTTATATGTTTAAACATATACAAATGTTATACCAAATTCAACTTATCATTATGACTATATTTTAAAATTAAAATGTTAAAATCCAAACCTGTTCTCATTGAATTGGTCCTGTCCAACCCACGGGCAAAGATCCCTCCCACTTCTGCATCTGCATCAATGCCTAGGTCTGGATTGCTGCTGCTCCTGTTGTGTTAAATATTAAATTAATGCCAAATATACTGCATTTCTAATAAGATCACTTAATACATAATTCAGTGACTATTGGATAGCTTTGTCCACAAAGTAGACTTTGTCCACTTATTCACTTGAAAACAATTCAGTGATTATTGGACAACTTTAACTTTGTCCAATAATCACTGAATCAATTCAGTGATTATTGGACAACATAGTACTTTGTTATAAACTATACAACCTTGTCAGTTATGTGACACTGTTTCTGTGGCATGCAGACTTACTGTAAGGACACCTGTACAGACCATGCACTTTTCTTGAGTGCGCGCACGTGGTCTGACCACTTGTTACGCACATATTTTCACTGGCCTTTCTGATATATCATTACTGTCTACACTCAGTAATCCAAATCATATGGGGCCTACCCCCCAAACAAGTTAACCAAACACTCAACTTGGCTGAATTTTTGACCAAGAATATCCAAAAATTACCAAATTTAACAACTTTAGTGCCACAACTGCAGCTTTTCCAGTTACTCCTGTTTACTAAGTTACTTTCACTATTCACTTGAAAACAATGCATATAACCTTTTAACCCAAATTCCTATTTGAGTTTAAAAAAGCCAATAACTCAAACACGAAGTCATTCAGATTACTTGAAGATTTGGATTACAGAAATTCTGATTACCGAGCTGTTACAATACAGTACTGTATTTGCAAATTGAAGCCATGTTGCTCATCAAGAGCAGAATGAATACATCATACAAAGGTAAGAGGAACTTTCTGAAGACAGATATAGGGGGCTGCGTTATTTGAGAAATGTGCTCATGGCTGGGAAAGAAAATCGGCTGGCATAGAAGCAAGGCACTGGCCCTAGTACTGTTTCTTGCATAAAAAAAGCAAAGGAAGTAAATCATGACATTTACAAGAGAGAAAAATGCTAATAGTGACAAATACATTGAAACCTTCTAAATGTGAGGATTTGGCTGATGCTGTTTACCAGTGGTTTAAACAGCACCATAGTCTGGGACTGGCTCTTGGTGGTACACAGCTACTCTCTTTAGCGGAAAGAATGCCACTAACCAAGTGCCAAGGATTTCTAGGCCAGTTTAGGGTAACTTCAAAAGTAACAATATGACATAACAGTACAGTACTATAACTGCTTTTTGCTGCCTCTGAGTTACCATGACCAACCTCTGCTACATAAAGCTAAGTAAACAAATGAATGTTTTGCATTTTTATATAAAATTATGTATATATATTCTCACAAAATTCTTTTAAATTACATTTGTATGTCTGGATATACAGAAAAGTGTATTGTATCATTTACTATAAAAAAAAGTCCAGAAAATATGGAGATACTGAAATTATTTAGAGATCTGGATTCTCATAAAATTCACATCAGGTCTGGAACAATACGATTCACATTTTCAAGGGTGCATTGTAGTTGCTAGTTTTATCTTGTAAAGTTTTTGCTGAAAATGGCAGATTACTGGCAATTATATTTTTTGCATGTATACAGGCACGGCCCCACACATATACATATACTGTACCGCAACATAATGTACAGTATTTTATGTGCATGTACAGGGCATGTAACTCTTTAGTCTTCATTTATGTAAATCTCTTACCTAGAATATTTACGGTGAGTAGGCACAGAGCTCGGGGGATGTGGGTGATGCGAGTGTGTGGGTACTGGGGTAGGAGGACCATCATCAGGATGAGGCAGGGTTGCCTGGTATGCCACATATGACAAAAGAGTGCTGTTCCGCCCATGCTGGTCATTCTTTTCCTCTAAGAGTGCCTAATTAAAATAAGAGAGAACTTTAAGTTATAATATATCAGTCTATAGCTACTCTTATATTACCAACTAACTACTTTACAAGTATGATTTATACTTGTTCTTAAGAATGATTATGCAATTAAAGAACAGGCTCTCTTTTACAATGGCCCACTTAAATTTATATTCATTCTACAATACACTTAAAACTATACATAAATTCAAAGTCAGAATTAAAACAGTACTGAATACTTTTTACACATTATGGAACATTTTTTAAGCTTTATATTACTAGTCTTTTGTAAAATTAGAATTCTTTTAACTACATTCAAATATCTGCAATAATGTGTGTTCCCCAATAAATTAAGTTTAGTAATAACATATTGAACAAAAATAAAACATTTGGTATATATGTTGAACTAAATTTAAAACCAGGAAACAAGTTCTAATAACATTTCAGAAAAAATATTACAGTGATAACCAGGAATTGTGAAAACGATGTCATGGAACAAACTTAAAGTTAGCACAGGTAACAGATTATTTCACGTGAACAATGACTTCATTCGTACACAGATTCTGTGCAAACTAAGCCAGAGTACTCAACAAGCAGTCTTTTGAACATAATTTCCCACACACTTACTGAAACACGGCCAACAAGGGTACCAATAGTCTCAAAGCAAGCTTGAGCAATGTTCACAAGTTGGCCAGCGAGATTGGGAGGCCAAACCAAGAGCGAGATAAGACGATCCAACAAAACAGGGGTGAAACGGACAAGTGGCTCAGCATGACAGTTCACCAGCTCCCCCATGCTAAAATGGAAAACAATATATCAACGGATCAATACACACAAAAATATATTGTATACCTACTGCAGTTTCTATACCTAACTTCAAGATTCCCCAACATGTATTAAATAATATATGGCTGAGTGTCTGTTTAGGTAATGCAAACCAGCTAGTCACCAAACATTTACTTTGACAAATTTACTTTGGGTTATCAAAATAGCAAATGGATAATTAGTGGATAACTATGCCCTATTGAGCTATTCCACTCAGAAGTTCCTCAAGTCAGTATAATGTCCTGGTCTTAAGAGTGGATCATGATAGTCCGGACAAGATGATATTCTGCACCAGCACAGCAGGGATCTTTTCCAGCATCCCTGGAGGTTAATGTTGTTACTGGTGCTAGGGAGGCATTAGAGAAAACCTCAATCCCAGCAAAAATAACCAAGAGAATGCTCACTGTTTAATAGTTCTCTTAAAATTTTCTCTGACGTATGTTGCAATTCTCTCCCTGAATTTTGTAATTTTAATACTTCCCAGTTTTTTACATTCATCAATGTTACTATGATTGCAAAATCTATTCTGTGAACACAAGTGCACTGTGTATTTGTAACATTTCTAATAGCACTGTTACTTGTGTAATATATCTTACGAGCATTGTCATTAAAACCAATGTCCTTAGTTCAGCTGGCTTCATTCTCGACTCACAATCCAGGATGCTGGGTTTGATTCCCAAGTGGGACAGAAATGATTAAGAATGTTGCCATTCACCTAATGCCTCTATTCAATTTTATTTGCAGTAAACAGGTAAATTTCACATCCTGTATAGCAATTCTCTTGCCCAAAATATTAACAACTATACAGCTGATCTTAGAGAAAGTAAGAGTTGGGGTGCAAAATCCACTTTCAAATATCTTTCAACAAATGTATGATGAAACACAGTAAAATAGTTTTTCCACAAAATATCCTTGTAAAATAGGGATGCATACTATGCAAGGGTGCATCTTTTATGCTGGCAAATATGATATATATATTCTTGGATTACCAGAGTATTTTTCAATTAGTTTGACTGCTTTTTACTTATAACAGTGTATCAATGAAACATTTCAGTTCGTTTATTTTTCACTTGGCTCAGAAGAAACAAGTATACATATTTTTATTCAAAACAAAGTTCAACATATGATCTTATTTTAAGACTGGCTTTGTAAATAAAAGGCATCTACACCTTATGAATCACTTACAGCAAGGACAGAAATGTATTATTATACTGTACTTACGCTCGCTTGAGCTCCCCTTCCATATTTGCTTCACCAATGCGTGCTGGAATACTACTCTCTTCCACCATCTTGCATAGATTGAAAAATCGGTCAATGTGCTTATCCTGGAACAGATAAGTTACAATAATTAAGAAAAAATACAAAACATATCTCTTCTACAAACTCTGACCAACTCTTTCCTGAACTGCTTATCTCTTTGTTACCTGCAGTATCTGAGCTTCCAAATGAGGTCTAAAGATCATATCATCTACAAATCATACAAGTGTTTATAGGGCATAAATAGTCTGATAAACAAATAATAATTATTTACAGCATCATCATAATATGACACACATTTGTATGAAATTTAAATAATCTTTCATAACTTGTTTAAATAATGAAATGCTCTACTGATATTTGACCACAATTAACAAACCATGCTAGTGTAAATTGTATGTAATTTTTGTGGTATTTTAACTTTACAGAAAACCACATTATTATTTCTATTACCATTCAACATCTTGTCAATTACAGTTTTGTTTTAATGGGTATTACCCTTCATCCACTTAATCATGCAGTAACTATCTATTATGTGTGAACTCTGAATCAATGCCACCCAGAAATTTGATTATGTAAAAACCTTTGCAATAGCTGTTGTGTGTTACACCAGTACAACACATTGTTTTGACTGAATAGACCATTGAATGTCGAGGATCTTACCTTAGGGAGCAGCAGAATGAACTGGCTAAGAAAAAGATATTAAAGAAACAGGAAAGCTTAATATTCCTTCAAGTGACCCATGAATCAAAATCTTGATCTTTACCTGAGCATGGACAGATGAAACCGCATCAACACAGACAGTAAAAAGCCCTTTGTGGTTGTCAACCCATTTTGTGCCTGGCAACTGGATATCTGCAGTTATATACGGATAGTTGCTAGGAGGTCGTTCCATCATCACTGGTAAGCTATGTTCGCCTGTCTGCAGACTACCATCACGGTACACTGGAAGCCACTGTTAAAAAAATAAATTTAGCTAATGGTAATCAATGCCAAACATGTACATTCTTAAAGGTTTTACTGTAAAAAATAATGTGCCAAGTTTATGAAATACTCCTTTCCGAGTTGCCATTCAGTTGCTTCCATAGTCTGGACCCAAGTCTGCCTGTGACTTTGCATTCCCATCAGGCTCTCTTGATTTGTGCCCCACAGTAACAAGTATCTGTAAATGGTCTTGCCACCTCAATGGGGAGTGTAAGGAGGGTATGTAAAGATCAATTCATCACTTCCTACAAGAATTAACTGAAAAATCAAAGGAATACCAGTCAAAGCTCTGAAAACTACCCTACACTAATTAATCAGTGCCCCAGCCACTATCAGATGGCAAACTTCGAGCCCGCACGAGGCGAGCTGGAAATTGGAAGAGACATCCATAGGTCCATCGAGCCCCGACAGGGTTTTCCAGAGCCCATAAACAGACTGCTACTGGAAGTCCAGGCAAGGTGTTGCTAACCGGTTAAGACCTCAAGGGGAAGATCAAAACACTGAAACCCCTGCGATGTGTACAATCACGGGGGCCTAGCAGAGGACCACCAATATTTTATAAGTGGAACTATAGCCACACCAAGCAGACCCCCATCAGGCAAGAAAAACAAAAACAAAAGAAAAACCCCACAAAAGTACAAAGTCCCCAGGGGAAACAGGAACTGGCCGCCACATAGGTAGGCAGGCTGCACAACACCTTGACCAGCACAATACCACTCCCTACCCAAGGCCAATAAAGGGCCACAAAACCCCAGCTGGGTATATGCTGCTTGGCATATACCCCGTCAAAGGCGGGGTATATGCCGAGCAGCAAAAACCCCTACGGAAATGGTTTTCCAAACGCACCAGGGAAGAGAACCCTAACACGCAAGGGCAGTGTTTCTGAGGGCAAACCTTGCGTGTTTGCCCTCAGAAAGGGCAAACCTTTCAGAGGGGGCCAGGTTCTGGCTCGTGGTCCCCGGTAGGCCAAACTCCATAGATTAATGGACCGGTCTAATATATCACACATTAGCCCAATAGTTCCAGGGAGACATACGGGCTCTCCACGAAAAACAAATAGTGCAACTCATCATCATTATAAAATTATCATATCCTATGAATATTCTAATAGAATTTACATGTCATTATGTTGGTAAATAACAGGTACTGCTATTTCAAAATTACAGTAATGTAAAAAAATACATATTTTACAACGACTGTTCTTTCTCTCCTGAATAACTATTATTAACAAATGCTGAAAGCATATTTCTTTCACAATTCTTTAAGCTTTAACTCAAATTTACCTAAATAACACACAAAGCTGGATTATTTGACTACGTAGTACTGAAGACTAAAGCATTATATTACCCCAGTCTATATAAACACCTTTTACTTACAGTGTAGCCAACAGGTGCCTCAATGGTTTTCTCTTCATTTTTCTTCTGGCAGGAAATATGATAAAAGGTAAACAGAATATGATGCTGGTCTCCAAGCACACCTGGTAACTTGATCTTGAACTCATCATAGAAATCTGGTGACTTATTATGGTAGGTGACAGCAGTATGAGCTTCTGTAGTGTATTCAGGACATGAAGATTTGCCAAAGATAACCGACATTGCTGCCTGCTCGTCTTCGCCTGCCATAAACTGAATTTTAACAGCAATGTTTCGTGCAGAGCCTGCATAACAGAAAATAACATCATTCATTTAAATACTTACATGCATATATGCACATAAATACCCATCTCCAGCAAAGCTAGCAGAATGCTATATACATATATATATATATATATATATATATAGTCTTTGCTCTAATGAAGCATTCTTTAGCAAATTTTATTATAAAAAATAAACATAGAATAGCTAAATGTGAGCTTTTTATTGCACCATGTATAATTGTAGATCATTCATGCCAAAAAGCAATTTTAGTGCCGAGTCCAAATACTGCATTGATGAAACGCATGAAAACATTGTAAAAGAATAAATACAACAAATTATTATAACAAGTATTATTGTCAAACAATAATACAAATATACTTTCTCAAACAATAACAACTCGAAGCCTATACACAAAATGACCTAAACACATGTTCTAAAGTCTTACTATGCCTTCAAACACCAGAGAAACTTTGCCTGATCAGGTATATAATTGTATTAATAGTTATTGCATTAGGTTTATGCACAGTATTTGCTATTTTGTATTAAATCACCAATATCAAATGCAAAAAGCTTGTAATTATATCATACCCGGTCTATTGTTAAAGTTGAGATCCTTGGGCGATACAAAGAGGAGGTTCCTGTAGTAATAATGAGGCACGAGGATATCTCTTGGAGAGAACTCCACAACTTCTTTAATGGGTCGACACTTTTCATCTACAGTTGACAACAGTGTACAAGATAAAACTTCATTAAATCATAGATCTATTAAACCAATAATTGTAAATTTCATGCGATATACTTTGAAGATTTTCAGATCTCTATTGACTGTATAATTATCATCATTTCACTTCACTCACTAAGTGTGGTTAGTTCAATAAAACACTACAATAACAGATCAAATATCAACATTAAGAAGTCTATGCAACAACAAATTTTCCTATGCTAACAAAACGTGTTTATTTCAAACCCAAACACTAAAAGTCTAACAAATATCTACCTATATAAAAATTTTAATCTATATCAAAAAAAACATTACAGGTCATTCAGTAATAGTCAATAAGCACTTAGAATAAATAATAATAATAAAAAAAAGCATTGCAAAAGTTATCAGAAATTAAAAGAAATATAATTGACAGAGTAAATGAAGCAGTAAGCATAACAATTAAAATATTGAGGTACAGTAGTATGGTCACGTATGGAGAGAAATAGAGGGGTTGTATGGTCATGTATGGAGAAGAATAGAGGGGGTTGTATGGTTCCATATGGAGAGAAATAGTGAGGCTGTATGGTCATGTATGGAGAGGAATAGAAAGGTTGTATGGTCACATATGGAAAGGAATAGAGGTTGTATTGTCATATATGGAAAGGAATAAAGGAAGGTTGTATGGTCATGTATGGACAGGTATAAAGGAATGCAAAAAGTAAAGTGGAATTAAACAAAATAAGTAGGAGAAAATAAAGCAAGAAAATTGAATAAAGGAGGGCCAGAGGATGTATTCAACTGGGCGCTGACAATACAATTGATGAACTTTTGTACCTTATGCTCTAACAGAGACGGCAACAGTGCACTAGATATATACGTTTCTTTTATTTAAATAAGTTAATAAGTCAAACAATTCAGTCCACTTCCTTTCATCCACTGTGCCTAAGTATACTGTATATACTAAAAATATATGTATATACTGTACATATAAATCAAATTTTAAATTACAGGGGTCTTGGAGTTTTTATGCTATAGATAGTACTACCTGGAACATACCTGGAGAGGGTTTCGGGAGTTGTTCTACTCCCTGAACCTGGCCTGGGGCCAGGCTTAACACTACAGTTGAACCAAACTTAACTGTTTAACTAACATGGTTTTTCGCTGATTAAATGACGAGAATGACAGCTTACGCCAAAGCCACGTGCTGGGACATGAGAACCATCCAGTGTTACCACTACTGAACCAAGCTAATTTTATAAAAAAAAAAAAAACAGCGTTGAATGTAATGAAACGCCATTTTCTGGGTGATACCCGGAGGCTCTCCGGAGCTTTACCAGACTGATATGCTAATGTCAGACTTTGGCATCAGTCATGTGTATGAAGTTCTAGGGCCTACTGGGGACTACGGCCAGAACCTGGCCCTCTCAGAGAGGCAAGGGGAGCAATGGCCTATAGAAGCCCCCGTGTGGTTTTAAGCATTCTATGTCTGCCATCGACCAGGTCAAGCATCCAGAAAGGTAAGCATTCCAAAACAAACTCCTATTCTGGTTAAAATTGCTACCAAGAGCCGAACTAGTGGATAGAACTCCCCAACAGAAAACAAGCAAACTAGTATGACGTCACACGTCACCGCACCGCTGTCTGCACAGTTCCCCCTTTCCCGGGAGGGGGAAGGGGGAGTCCCAGACCTCTCACGCCGGCTATCCACCCATCAGTTCTGAGGCTGGATGTCACAACAAGCAAAAAAATGCCGACCGGGAGGGAGGAAGGGTTGCCTCCAGGTCTCACCCAGAAAATGGCGTTTCATTACATTCAACGCTGGTTTTCTGGGGGAAGCCCCGTCGGCTCCCCGGAGTTAACTACCCACAGAGAAAGGTCAAAGGGACGGAAACGGGAGGCGGACACCACACACCCCTCAATGGAAGCGAGACAACCAGCAGCAAACGCCAACCCAAGGTGATACAGCCCCGAAAGGGCCCGGGAACAACACGAGACAACGAGCAGCAAGGCCCCTGCACCAACACCAAAAGATCCGTGCCTGAATGACAGCAAGGACACGCCGCCCAGATGGCAGTAAGAGCAGCGAAACCACGAACACCACGGGCGTGGGGAAAGAACACAGGCAGGCTAGCCGCAATAACACTGCTGACAACCCGAGACACCGTCACCCACGAACAGGGAAGAACGGAACCGGATCAACTCAAAGCTCGCCCTGGACATAGAGGCCGCGGCATGCAAATAACAGCGGAGGGCCGCTGTTATTTGCTGAGGGGGCCAGGTTCTGGCTATGATCCCCGGTAGGCCCTAGAACTCCATACACATGACTGATGCCAAAGTCTGACATTAGCATATCAGCCTGGTAAAGCTCCAGGAAGCCGAAGGGGCTCCCCCCAGAAAGATCCAGTATGCCTCTTTACACTACTCTACAGGTGTGCTTATTATCATAACACTTCCCTGCAATGTATTTACATTATACCCTTATCCGTCTCGTTTATATCTTTCTCATTATATCAGTTATCTGTACTGTAGTTTATTCTGTGACACTTTCCAATGCTCCCCTACATATCTTCAGCTTTTTCATTTAAATTCCATATATTAAAATTTAGCACTCGTCAACTACCTGGAAAGGGTTTTGGGAGTTGTTCTACTCCCCTAGCCCGGCCTGGGGCCAGGCTCGACTACATTATGACAATAGATTAGATGGATATGTCAAAATGTCTTTATGAAATTAAATAATTAATAATTTGATATGAAATCTGAGAGAAAATGATATTGCCAAGGAAAGAACTAATAATAAACATAGTATTGGCAGAAGCAAAATGTAGCATAACAAACTTCCAAGAACAATTTAATGTGCACCTGTGCCAGGAGAGGCAAAGATACAGAGAACAGAATGAAATTATGGACCTGAAAGGTGTTTAGTAATAAGGAGCCTACAGTTATACCATGATCAGGATATGTAGTCAAAATTCTACGATGAAAATGAGCAGACCTAAACCGATAAGATGCCCATCACTCATATATGCATATAAACAACATTTACATCACCACTGAGCTCAAGACTTTTGAAGAATCGAATAAAACGAAGAGCTAAAATGCATAAAAAGTAGTCATTATAATTCTACACTTTTGAAATATTCAGAGAAAAATTCCTCCATACTTCCCTAGCCCAGTTACTGAGAATAATAGTAATGATATCACAACAGACCTCAATCGATGTCTTTCCGATTTCTTACTTAACAATGTACAACGAGAATTAAAATAAAAAGTAATTTTAGCAGAGCTATATTATACATATATCAGTTATTAAATAACATATGTAGTTAAGGATTGCTGCATACACCTTTCTTCTGTTTAAATCATGGCTAAAATATGTATATATTGTATTAAATAGTCATCAAATTTGAAGATAAGCACACAAAGGAACAATTAAACTATCCGAGTACTGTATATGAACTGTTCTAAATAAATATATATACTGGTAACTTGTTAACATGAGCAGCATGTACTACTGACGCACCATGCAACAAACACAGGCTCTAGCAGACTCTAAACTCCTCTTCGGGTATTTAGTAAATCAAGTACAGCACTAAAACTTTTTTACTGTCAGCAATATTGTATCTCTATTATACTTTATAGATTTCAAATCAATTGATCAAACCATGCAATGATTAGTACTTGAAGAAGTTTTATTTAGGCAATCTACTACTACTTATACTATCATAACAAATATGTCAAATAACACGAGAAGAAAAAAGTATCAAAATTAATCGGAAAGCTTTATTATGCTTCCAATAAAGCAAAGTCATAAGCTACACACTAAAAATCTCTTGCTACTTTATGTGATCTTCAGTCATGTTTCATTTTTAAGATAGCATGGTTATCATCATTATGATGGTCAATATACATACAGAATTCCAGTTGAGAGAATGTCACAGATCAATATCCTGAACAAAACCTTTGTCCCATCTTTATATGCATCACAAATCTTATAAACAAAGAAAAATACTGATCCTTGTGTAAATATGCACACATTGTCTATGGAAGTGTTCTTCTTTGGCAAGAAAATAGATAAGTTGTTGTTTTTCCCTGATGGACTGACAAAACAATACAGTACTCATCTGAAGGTGCACAACTGGTTGCCACTGCTCGAGGTCACAAGTAACGCTAGTATGAACTTGGCTAATCTCTGTGAATTACAAACTCCTACAAATAAACAACACGTGCGGATATCAGATGGTTTAGAAGTCTCAACAGTACACTTGTTACACTTTCCTATAAGAAATGGCAATTTTATCTTGTCCACAAAAATTTTCTGCGGTATTTATACATCGTAAAAGTTATTTTTTTATTATATAAATGTTTTTATAGCAATATTACCCACCAGAAAGGTAATTAAATGATGTAGTGCCACTTAGGTTATACAGTAGTGTTAAGTACAGTAGTCAGTACCATCCCAAGTTCAAAAGGAACTTATCATTTGTTGGAATATTAACTTGAAAGGTACTCCTCGTCTACACTGGCATAGTTATGTAGTTACTTTCTCTATCATGATGAAAATAAAGCATGCTATTCAAGGTAGTATAATGTGAAAATTAAAACTACCAAAAGTGAAACACTCCTTAAGCCACAGAGTTATGAGAGATGAAGAAGCAGGCAATTAAGAGGCATCTAACTCAAACTTCACTTAGAATGTTGATCAACAGGTGACTTACAATCCTTGTCTTCCTCTTCCTCTGTCTCATCTGCTGCAATAGGGTTAAACTCAGATACACACATTCTTTGACAATACTTGAGAATAATTCTTTGTTATCAGAACTCTTAGACTAAAAGATGATTTTGGTGACCAAATATTCTCAAGATGTGACCAAGAACATCTGTGTTAATATGTTACGTTCTACATGAGCAAGTGTAAATGTTAAGAAATATGAAACCTACAATAATGCAACATATTAGTCCAGTATCAGTTCACCTGAATAGCTTTAATTTAAAGATTAAGATGACTATGGTGGCTCTTACACAAGCTAAGAAGTGTGCTTAGTGCCATTAGTAATCCCCAAAACATATTCCACAATTAGGAAATATTCAGCAGTACAAAGAAGTCCAAATAAATACCCTAACCCAATTCATCTAGCTAATGGGACCTCTAGATATGACTTCAATAATTATTACACATTAATTCATTCTTTATCTAAAACAGCTAGAGTGAAAGGTTATACTGTAGATATATTTTACTATGAAAAGAATAAAAACTTGTCTTTATTTTAGTGTGAACATTTTTGGGAAAGGTCAAACCTCCACCCCCTATAATGCAGGGGATGAGATCACTGAACCATATAGTGCTATCATCCCACAGGCTGACAAGAGGGAAACACTATTAAAAGCTAGTGGCTCAAAATGGCACTGAATGAAACAAGAAAGTAGATCAGGAATATACTGTATATGTCATAAGCTGTAAAACATCCTACCCATTAAACATATTTCTGCTTTCACTTGCAATGAAACTCAGGAAAGGTTACTCGTATAGTACTCTCATAACTCAACAATTATGGAAACGGTATTTTATGTTACGAATTTAACATTCGTTTGCAGGTTACATTAACAGGTTTGCATTTAAAATGGAGGTGACAGGTAAGAATATCCCTAAAACAAATACTGTAAATAATTGCCTATCTTTAAACACTTCACTGATGAAATTAATTAGTGAAATAAAGCAATACAATTTTCAGAGCCGGACATTAGCACTCGAGTGTTTTAAACACCACACACTGTAATATTGCATTATGTGACAATATACCTACAATAAAATTGTCACATCTAGAGGTCACAATTTTAAATATACTATTCTATAAAAATGCAAATAGTTTAAAGCTTAATAAATGAAGATATTAGTAATCATCAAATCTCTTTTAAAGAAATGCATCCACATTCAGTTAGTGTATGACTGAGCAGTATCTCTATAAAGCTTAAACTACTAAGAAGAAGTTAGTCATTTATATACAATTATTTGTATGTGTAAGAAGTCTATAACATTTTAGTTGGAATACCTTACAACATTCGTGTTAATTATTATAATACTCAGTCAAACATTACTTTCCTACATATATATATTTGGAGCTTGATAATTATGGAATTTTCTATTCTAAAATTGTTTTTGTTTATCATCCATGGGCCAAAAGCAACTATTATAAAGTTTAACAGAATATGTCTCCTTTATCCGAATAATACCATACTAGTTGTGTTTTTTATAGAAATATAAGAATCTTTAATTATTAAACTAATACCCAGTTAAACCTCTATGTTTGACTATGTATGAATTTTGCAAATACAGATCCAACCTTCCTCTGCTTTATTGAACATTTTACAAGTACAGGAAGAGTTTAGGATAAAAGTGCAGGAACAACCAAAGGTACATTTGAACAATGACTTGCATCCCATCCTAATGTGAACCAGTTTCATCTTCACAAAACCTTATCCCGCTAGTCTCATCTTACTTCCATTTCCTCAGCCAATCCAATCCAAATGTAAAATGCCTTGATGCTACAGGTATTTTATTGAAACGTGAACCAACCTAGCCCAATTACAATGATACTTGATACTATCTGAGCAAGTATTATATATGTATATCTTCAAAATACCACTTCCTAAAGAATTAACAATCCCCAAAACTATCATTATATTCTAATCTTTACTGAACAAGTATTAATATCTTTCCTTGGTCCTAACTCATTCTAATTGTCATCATAAACATTAACTATTTTTAATAATATGGAATATCCAGTTCTTAGGAGAAAAGAATTACTGTAAAAAGAAATATTTGGCTTACCAGGGTAGGGATGAAGCTTAACAAGTTCTGGTGTGAGACAGTACTTGGGCTGGTCACGCACTGGGGATATGTCTAGCTTGAGCAACCCTGGCAAGCACTTTTTCTTCAACTGATTTGATGGACGCTTGAGATCGGCCAGGAACTTGTAGAGATCATCATCCCGTAATTTATCCCCTTCCTGAAAATGTTCAATTACTTCTCAATTAAAATGCTCTTTAGAATTCATTTATACATACAACATTTATCAACAAATTATTTGCATGTCATTTCCCATATTCAAAGGAATGATAAAACATTTTTTGTGTTTAACCCTTAAGGTATTTGCTGTTGAATCTTTGACGAGAATAATGCATTCACCTACAAGGCATCAAAATGAGGAAACTAACAGTGGCAAAGAAAAATAAGCATAAAATTTATCCAGTATCCAAGATGATAATAGCATCACTTGAAATAATGTTTATAGTTCAGAATTCACATTAACCCTTCAGCTGTATGTGTCAAACAGGGACAATTGTTCATAGTACAATATTACCATTACATCTCATTTACTATTGTTGTAGCGAGTGCCAATTGTTCAAGTTTTAACAAAAATAAAGTAGTCAGTTTTTCAAGTACAAGTTTCATGGATGGTCCAAGTCCCAAAGTGCCCAGATATATCATGATTTACCATAGGTGTAAACTTATTAGTGTGTAATACACATGAGATTTGGCATCATTCAATTCACATAAGTATCTCACAAGAATGTAAGTCACTGAATTAAGAGAATATCTTTCTGCTCTTTAATAAAAAATAAAAGAAACAATTCAATGATACTTAAAATATATATTTACCTGTTTGAAAAATGATGATACAGTAAGGGTCACAGGCCGAAAGGAGTCCAGGCATGCACCAAACTCCTCCGGAGACCAGCTACGTCTCTTTTCACTGAAGCTTCTCCGCTCTAATGATCCTCTTCTTGTTAGTGAACCAGACCCACTCTTTCTCTTTAGTTCATCATAGCTAGAAGAACTCTGCTTCCGATCTAATGGAATATCATATTCACAAAAAATATAAACTTACACGAACAACCAGTCACAATAATTTGTTTCATGCCTCTAAAAATACAGAAAAAAGGATTACAAATAAAATATGAATTTTTTTTTTATAGAAAGGGATCTTTCCACTACCTACGGATATTTATGAAGGTTATAATTTCTAACTATTGAATGTAGTCTATTGTGTACAAAAAATATCCTTTAATAAAACACATGATGCGGCAAAGGAAAATGCTGGTAGAAACGATTTATAAAAAGGAAGTGAATTCATTTGTACTGTACAGCACATAACAGTTCACAAGGGGGGGGACAGCATTATCCAATTTGATTTAGATTTAAAAGCTTTAGTCATAGGTAATTTATATGAATCATTACAGTTTAGTTGGAATGAACAGGAGTACAGCAGTAAAATGAAACTTGCAGCTTGCAAATTGGCCAAATATAAAATCAAATTAGAATGATCAGAATACAATTTGAAGCATAACAAATTAATTATATCATGAAAGTTACAGAAATTTGAACAGCCCTAGTATTTTACATCTACAGATTCAGAAGCTAGCTTGGAGCAATATCACTCTGAACATACAGTTCAAGTAGCATTGATGCATAACATACACTGCCTTAAGAAGCACACAGGTTGCTGTTGTGGATAATTGCTAGTGTGTGTGTGTAATTACCTAAGTGTAATTACCTAAGTGTAGTTACAGGATGAGAGCTACGCTCGTGGTGTCCCGTCTTCCCAGCACTCTTTGTCATATAACGCTTTGAAACTACTGACGGTCTTGGCCTCCACCACCTTCTCACTTAACTTGTTCCAACCGTCTACCACTCTATTTGCGAAGGTGAATTTTCTTATATTTCTTCGGCATCTGTGTTTAGCTAGTTTAAATCTATGACCTCTTGTTCTTGAAGTTCCAGGTCTCAGGAAGTCTTCCCTGTCGATTTTATCAATTCCTGTTACTATTTTGTACGTAGTGATCATATCACCTCTTTTTCTTCTGTCTTCTAGTTTTGGCATATTTAATGCCTGTAACCTCTCCTCGTAGCTCTTGCCCTTCAGTTCTGGGAGCCACTTAGTAGCATGTCTTTGCACCTTTTCCAGTTTGTTGATGTGCTTCTTAAGATATGGGCACCACACAACAGCTGCATATTCTAGCTTTGGCCTAACAAAAGTCATGAACAATTTCTTTAGTATATCGCCATCCATGTATTTAAATGCAATTCTGAAGTTAGAAAGCATTGCATAGGCTCCTTGCACAATATTCTTTATGTGGTCCTCAGGTGATAGTTTTCTATCTAGAACCACTCCTAGATCTCTTTCTTTATCAGAATTCTTTAAAGATTTCTCACATAATATAATATATAGGTTGTGTGGGGTCTATGTTCTCCTATTCCACATTCCATAACATGACATTTATTAACATTAAATTCCATTTGCCAAGTGGTGCTCCATATACTTATTTTGTCCAGGTCTTCTTGAATAGCATGACAATCATCTAAATTTCCTATCCTTCCTATTATCTTAGCATCATCAGCAAACATGTTCATATAATTCTGTATACCAACTGGTAGATCATTTATGTACACAATAAACATCACTGGTGCAAGAACTGAACCCTGTGGTATTCCACTTGTGACATTTCTCCATTCCGATACAATGCCTCTGATTCCTGCCCTCATTTTTCTATCAGTCAGAAAATTTTTCAACCATGATAGAAGCTTACCTGTCACCCCTCCAATATTTTCCAGTTTCCAGAACAACCTCTTATGTGGAACTCTGTCGAAAGCCTTTTTTAGGTCCAGATAGATGCAGTCAACCCAGCCATCTCTTTCCTGTAATATCTCTGTGGCTCGATCATAGAAACTGAGTAAATTCGATACACAGGATCTTCCTGATCGAAAACCATACTGTCTGTCTGATATTATATCATTTCTCTCCAGGTGTTCTACCCATTTAGTTTTGATTAGCTTTTCCAATACTTTCACTATTACACTTGTCAATGATACAGGTCTATAATTGAGGGGGTCTTCCCTGCTGCCACTTTTGTAGATTGGAACTATGTTAGCCTGTTTCCACACGTCTGCTACGATTCCTGTACACAGGGATGCCTGAAAGATCAGGTGAAGTGGAATGCTGAGCTCAGATGCACATTCTCTCAGAACCCATGGTGAAACGCCATCTGGGCCAGCTGCTTTGTTCCTCCCGAGCTCCTTTAGCATATTTTCCACTTCATCTCTAGACACCTCTATCCGCTCTATGTTGTTCTCTGGAATTCTTATTGTGTCTGGTTCTCTGAAGATTTCATTTTGTACAAACACACTTTGGAACTTTTCATTTAATGTTTCACACATTTCCTTTTCATTTTCCGTGAATCTGTTTCCCATTTTCAACCTCTGGATATTATCCTTTACCTGCAATTTGTTGTTTATGAATTTGTAGAATAGGCCCGGTTCTGTTTTACATTTATCTGCTATCCCTTTTTCAAAATTTCTTTCTGCCTCTCTCCTTACTGCTGTATAATTGTTTCTCGCATCTTTGTATCGCTGGTATGTTTGGGGGTTTGGCCTCTTCCTATACTGATTCCATTTTTGTGTCTTTTGGTCTCTTGCCCTCTCACAATTTCTGTCGAACCAATCCTGTTTTCTGGTCCTGCATCTCTGTTTTGGTATGAATGTTTGTGTGCCTTCCTCGTATAGTTTTAAAAATTTGGCATACATTTCATTTACTTCCCTGCCTAGCAACAATTCTGTCCAATTACACTCATTAAAAAAATTTCGAAGTTCCCCATAGTTGCCTCTCTTTAAATCAAGTTTATCAACTGTTTCAATGTCCCCATTTTCTTCTAGATGATATCTTAAAGCATATTTAATGTCTAACAGGACGTGATCACTCTTTCCCAAGGGAGGAAGGTACTGGATGTCAAAAATCTCTTCTTCTTTCCTGGTGAATACTAGATCCAGTACTGACGGTATATCTCCTTCCCTCATTCTTGTGGCTTGCTTTATGTGTTGATACAAGAATGTCTCCAGAATGAGGTTCACAAATCTGCATGTCCAAAAGTCCTCCGTTCTTGCTTCATAGGCCTCCCAGTCTATTGCTCTAAAGTTGAAAGAGTGAGAGAGAGAGAGAGAGAGAGAGAGAGAGAGAGTGAGTGTGTGAGTGTGTGAGTGTGTGAGTGTGTGAGTGAGTGAGTGAGTGAGTGAGTGAGTGAGTGTGTGAGTGTGTGAGTGTGTGAGAGTGTGAGAGTGTGAGAGTGTGAGAGTGTGAGAGAGAGAGAGAGAGAGAGAGAGTGTGAGAGAGAGAGAGAGAGAGAGAGAGAGAGAGAGAGAGAGAGAGAGAGAGTGAGTGTGAGTGTGAGTGTGAGTGTGAGTGTGAGTGTGAGTGTGAGAGAGTGTGAGTGTGAGAGAGTGTGAGTGTGAGAGAGTGTGAGTGAGTGTGAGAGTGAGTGAGTGAGTGAGTGAGTGAGTGAGTGAGTGAGTGAGTGAGTGAGTGAGTGAGTGAGTGTGTGAGTGAGTGTGTGTGTGTGTGTGTGTGTGTGTGTGTGTGTGTGTGTGTGTGTGTGTGTGTGTGTGTGTGTGTGTGTGTATGTGTATGTGTGTGTATGTGTGTGTATGTGTGTGTATGTGTGTGTATGTGTGTATGTGTGTGTGTGTGTGTGTGTGTGTGTGTGTGTGTGTGTGTGTGTGTGTGTGTGTGTGTGTGTGTGTGTGTGTGTGTGTGTGTGTGTGTGTGTGTGTGTGTGTGTGTGTGTGTGTGTGCGCGCATAATTATCTGTAATGAAAAAAGGCTAGAATGAGTCATGTAATTAATGGACAAGTGTATTTCTGGCATATATATTTTATTTATTTATTTATTTATATACTGTATATACAAGAAGGTACATTGGGTTTATCAGAGTACATAGCATTGATGTTTTTACATTATTGTAAAGCCATTTTACATCTATATCTATAATATATTACTGCAGTATGCTGTTATGCATTATTTTCCAATGCAATGCCTCCCACCCAATGAAAGTAGAAAATAAGGTAATAATAATGCAAGTAAATAATGCAAAAATTTCCTTCTTTAGCTGGAAAAGAGCAAGCTATATGACAAATATGTTGTCACTCTACTTAAGGTGAAGTTAAGCAAAAAATTGAAAAGTACTCATCATTAGTGGCTTATTTCCCACTTGAGTGAAGTGGGGAGGCAGGCGATGAATCACAATAACGTGGCTAAAGTATGTTGACCAGACCACACACTAGAAGTTGAAGGGACGACGACGTTTCGGTCCGTCCTGGACCATTCTCAAGTCGATTGTGATGAGGAAGTAGAGACAGGCAATAAATAGGCAAGAGAGAGCTGAGGAGCAAAGCAAGGGGTAGTAGAAGGAATAGTAGTAATAATAAGAACTACAGAGGGCCTATTGGCCCATATGAGGCCATGGTATTCCATGGTTAGGTCATTGTGATTCCTCATCACAATCGACTTGAGAATGGTCCAGGACGGACTGAAACGTCGTCGTCCCTTCACCTTCTAGTGTGTTATGGGGGAGACACTTAATCGTTAGTAGGAGACGGGTCCCCAACCCAAGGTTAAAGGACTGTTTGCAACACTAAGTGGTGGATGATGGGCTTGCTCTATCCTTACAGTATGCAAGGTGTATTTCCTAAACAGTACTGTTTAGCGGGGATGTTGATCCTCGGAATCAACAGTGTTAGTATTGGATGCAAGACGATGAAATAATTAAAGATAATTTGTATACAAAAATTTCACAACTTGAGTAAACTATTTACATGTTTCCTCACACTCCACACTATTAATCCATCCACTTTCCACCAGGGCATAGCTAAATTACATTTTATTTTTTTTTTAATGTCTCAAATTAGGTCTAGCCCTTCTCTGGCATAAGTTTACTCTTTCAATCCTCATAGTTTTATTGATTTTATTAATGTACTTAAATTATTTTGCTTCTTCACTGTATTTAGATAATTCATCTACACTATTTCTACATGTTTTTACTACCAATGCAGAATCATAAGAATGGAATTTTATATACACTGGTGTAACTAACATTTAAAGAACAACAGAAATTGTATGCTGCTGATCGTAATTATACTTTAATAAAAAAGTGAAAATATTAAAAAAATATTTGCAACTGTACCAAGAACACCCAGATATGTGGATAAAGTAAAAGAAATTAATGAAAAATAAATGAGCTCACCAAGACTGTTTGAGCCTGAAGGCTCTCTCTCGGGAGCATTCTCTCGGTCTCCATGAACGCCTGTGAAAATATTCATGAGGTTGATTGCCGTCCAAGCTAAGGGCATACGATACTTCCCAAGTCTTTCACAGCAAGCTACTGCTGCCGATTTCAGCTTCTCTCGGTTCTACATAAAAGAAAATGGAATCTAATCATAATATGTTCCAAATGATTCAATTAATTATGAAATTCAATAAACTTGTACAACCAAGAATACGTTAACTTTTTTTAATTATGGAACACCTACAAATAATAGAATAACCTAAATAAATTTTGGTTCACAAACTGTGTGTGGTGAAATACTGACCGCATCATCCTTCATGTATGGTCCCACCACATCACTGATATCACCCTGTAGCACCTTCTCAAGACGAACAACCAGAAACAAATCACTAGACGGGTATGTGATATCAAAAATACATGTGCGACTCAAAGTTGAAATATCCTGGAAAAAGAACATATACATATCACATACACAATTGAAGTGCTGGGAGATATAATTTAGGAACTAAAAAAAAAAAAAAAAAATTTATATTGTATTTAGTGTACATATTCTGTAAATAGATGTGACTCAATTCTCAAAGTTGCTATAATGACATGTTGAAGTCCTGCAAATGTACAAGCAACATCAGAGGAAAAAAGTTTAAAGAAAAATATTATGTATTTTACTACATTTTAGTATTTGTACAAAACTCCTATGTGCCACCTTAAATCAGGATAGTCTTTGATGCACCCTTCTCTCCACAGAAAATACACTGATTCACATCCTTAGTCTCTTAAAACACATTAATCACACTGAAAACAATCAGCTGTACGAGGGTAAAAAGTGTACTAAGAACTCGCAACAAAACATTTGATTGGTTAATTTCGTTAATTTTTAATTTAGGCTTGTAAAGAATTCAACTAAGTTCTCTTGACATTAAGACTTATCTACTACAAAGCAATTTTTTTTTATTTAATATTATGACATTGATTATGAGGATCTGATCAAATATAAGACAGTCTGATCACTCATTATGAGGAAAGTTACATTTTTAATCCTGCACTAAAATTAAATTCTGAACATTGAGCAATCCTTCAATTAATCTACATACAGTATATTCTATTAATATTCATAATTGTTTTTGCACTTGCCTCTAAGTTCCAGGTAAATCTAATATAATCTATCATCTGTTACATAAAACATAACCTGGATTAAATTCATTTGAAATCCAGAGCAAGTATAACATCTGCAGCTCTGAATTTTAGTAAAGTTACCAGACGTCGTCTGGTACATTTCCTGGTGAATTAAGTTCAAATTAGGTACCAACCTGGTATGGAATGTGTGAAGTTAGCATTCTCTTAAGAGGTTCTGGGTTCATGTCAAAGCAAAAATTTTCTGATATTTTCTTTTTATCCCTGAGATCATATAGTGCCATCGTAGCAAATACAGGTTCTATTTCTAGTTCAAGACGAAGATTTATGCACTTGACTTGAATACGATGGCCTGAATGTGGCATGGGTACATCTGGGTAAAGTCGACGTTCTATCATATCCTCATCATCTTGAGGAGGATATAGCACAAACAGCGAGTCCTAAGGAAAAGAAAAAAAAGAGAGTACATGATAAAAATACGTCATAAGAATGCCCCTTTCTTTCCTCCTTGCCTGATTTCAGTGCTTCCTTATCAGTGTTTACGGGAGATACATATTTTTGGGTGTTGCCTCCTAGATTTCTCTACCTGATGCATATATATATTTCTTGTCATTCAACTTCTGTCATATGTGCTCTTGAAGCTGTGGATGTAGGTGCCTTCCATTACTAGTTCCCTCATTCTATTCATTTTCTATTCCAGCTTCCACCAATGTCCTACTGCCTTCAATCTGAGGGTTGTCCTTATCCACCTTATATATTCTCCTCAGTATCTTGTATGTAGTTATCATATTGCCTGTATTTGTTCTCTCCTCTAACATTATTAGGCCGAGTTCCCATAACCTGTCTCAAAGATAAGTCATCGCAATTCTGGTACTAAGTCTAGATGCAAACCTTAGTGCTTTAAGCTTTTTCTTGTGCTCCAAAAGATGTGGATACCATGACTATGTGTATATTCCAGTACAGTAAGTGCCTCATACAAGCGGTGTACATAGCCTTACAAGAATCTATGTTTAGATTTTTAAATGATGTTCACGTTCATCAACTTCCAATGAGCTATGATGTACATATGGGCTTTTGATGTTAGTGTTGTAATATTATTTACTCTCATATCCTTTTCTCTTATTGTACTTGCCTACTTTCCTACTGGTCTCCAATCTCCCTTTATTATTTTCATTACTTTACACTTACTAATATCTTATTCCAGCAGCCCCTTATCTGCCCATTCACTAAGTTGCCTAGGTTTTCCTGCAACACTCAACAGTCCTCCTCAGTTCTTTCTCTCATCATTAACTATGCATCAACTGCAAACTGACATATATGAGCTCACTCCCTGTTGTAGGTTATTAACAAATTATTAAAAAGCAATAGCCCTAGGATATCAACAATGGGAGACCCCACTTTCTAATCCTCTCCAGTCTAACAGATTCGCTTTGACTATGACTTCACGTTTCTTGCACATCAGGTACTTTTGTACCCAGTTCAATGTCTTATTCATGATCCCTGCATGTCTTTCCATCTTGTGCATAACATTCGTTAGGAGCTGTAACAAAAGCTCTCTGGACGTTTAGGAAGAAACAGTCTACCCATCCATGGTGGCGATGTAATTCACCACATTTAAGTGAAAGGTAGGTGGTGATAGTGTGTTGTAATGGAGTATCAAGTTACAGTCACAAGGTAGGAAGGAGAACTGCTATGCATTGTTAGCACACTATTTATGAATATAGAGTATATAAACTGTAATTTAGCCAGAAAGCCAAATATATATTATGATTAGCTAGGTGAATTTCAGCTGCATGATGGTGATTAAAAAAGAGTTTTCCCAGGCTAGCACAACTCATGATACTAACAGGGTGGTGTACTGATAACAAGACACTGTAATAAGTACAGGGATTGTAACTGGCACAGGCTGGCATAATGTGCAAAGGCTCAAGACTCACTTCAAAGAGCAAAAAAGATCTAAGCTGACTGATTATTATTTTAGGTATTTATACTATTACTGAGAGATATCATACAGAAGACTAAAACATAAATAATACTTCCACTGAAGTGTCTACCAAATTATACAAATCAGATGTGTAATTCAGATTGATGGCTGATACCTTTTGTATATTTGTCATTCTTTAACCTAGGCAATTTCCTTATAAATTAAAAATGACTAAACATTGAATTAAATGTATAATTTTACCTGTCTGTTTTCAAGCCTTGCTTGTTGATTATTATTGTCAACTGTATCAAGTGGAATGCGTGAAAGTAGGGATGGGAGAAGAGGGTCAGCCACAGAATTACGCAGATCAAATACAGAGCTTGCCCAACTTCCTCTGGGAGTGTCGGAAAGGTGTGAAGAGTGTCTGCTGCCTCCAACATCATGCTGAAAAGCCCAAGTAAATGAATATCTCGACATGACACACACAGAAATGCTCACAAACATGACAAAAAAATACATCAATACAAAAACTGCACACTGCATATTTCCCACAAACAAGATCATTAACAAATTCTGATCCTCTTGTAATATTTTATCAGCATCAATATGAAAACCAGCACACGTTTCATATCAAGTTCTGCAGTCATAACTGATGACAATATTTGTGACAAAAGGATTATAATGTTTAGCATCAAAAGCATTCTGGTAATGTCAAAATGTACTTTCAAGGTATATATGTAACATATGTAATGTAATTTAGTTGCGAGCATTGTCGAGATTTTTACTCAAACAAAAACAAAATAAAAATAAAAAAAAACACAAATTTCAAAGGGACTATGATGATCAGACTTTAACAGACATCCCTTTAACCAAGGAATAGGTAAACAAAAATGAAATTAATAAATGAAAACAATTATGAAATTTAAATAATTTACCAGAAAATTTGTTCCAGATGAAAGGCATTCTAGAATTAGAAAAATCAACATATGAACTTTCTCTTAATAAAATTACTAAATATTCCTCTCACTTTTCAATAACTAACAGCAAATAATGAAGACCAGTATGTATGTCCGAGAGATCCACGATGCAACAATATAGTCCAAAAAGTGAATGAAACAGAATAATCATAAGAAACTGCAAGGTCAAGGCATGTAATTTGTGCATCACATACCAAAATGTCATGGTTGTGCTGATAATAAATTTAAACAAAGACTAAATTTCAGTGCTAAAATCAAAATTTTACCAATTCAAATTCATGATATATAACTCGTGCGGAGCAAGCACCACCTGTTCCTTAACAAAGAGACATGCAACTTGAGATACTTTACAAACAAAATTTGAATTCTTCGTGTAAGGTTTAAACTGCTAAAATATAATGTAACAATAAAACTTGAAAACTAAGTTCATTACTTTTATGGTGAATGAAATTATGATAGTGACCTATAAGATAATTTTCAAAAGCCCTGTTTTTTATTAGTTTTCATGATTAATTCAGTAGTTTAAATAAAAGTACACTACTTTAAAGCTTCATTTAAAAAAATCTATTTATATTACTTACTCTGTCGGCATCATTAGGTCCACGGTCATCTTCCAGGTCAACCTCAAACTCTGGTTGTGGACAGGATTGCAAATTTGTCAAGTGGTCTGTAGATAATTGACTGCGTCCTGGCACTGAGGAGGAATACTGAAGGTACTGACGACTGACATATAACCAATCTCTGGTATAGCAACGTACACAGTCTGCTACATGGGCATCATAACCATCCCTGAGGAAAATTATATTTATTATGAATTGCAACAATAAACCCTTATATGTCTCCTGTAGGGTGAATGAGTAATTATTTTAGAGTACAGTATGTGTAATTACCTCAGTGTAGTTACAGGATGAGAGTTACACTTGTGGTGTCCCGTCTTCCCAGTACTCTGTCCTGCTTGATGGGGTCGATACTTGGTTGATGGGGTTCTGGGAGTTCTTCTACTCCCCAAGCCCGGCCCGGGGCCAGACTTGACTTGTGAGAGTTTGGTCCACCAGGCTGTTGCTTGGAGCGGCCCGCAGACCCACATACCCACCACAGCCCGGTTGGTCCGGCACTCCTTGAAGGAAACAATCTAGTTTCCTCTTGAAGATGTCCACGGTTGTTCCTGTAATATTTCTGATGCTCGCTGGTAGGACGTTGAACAACCGTGGACCTCTGATGTTCATAGTGTTCTCTGATTGTGCCCATGGCACCTCTGCTCTTCACTGGTTCTATTCTGCATTTTCTTCCATGTCGTTCACTCCAGTACGTTGTTATTTTACTGTGCAGATTTGGGACCTGTCCCTCCAGTATTTTCCATGTGTATATTATTTGGTATCTCTCTCGTCTCCTTTCTACCAAGTACATTTGGAGAGCTTTGAGACGATCCCAATAATTTAGGTGCTTTATCTCGTCTATGCGTGCCGTATATGTTCTCTGTATTCCCTCTATTTCAGCAATCTCTCCTGCTCTGAAGGGGGAAGTATGATGTGTAGAGACAAGAAACCACAGCTGTGTGCTCTTGCTGATTGTCTAACTCTGGGAATATTGTCAACAGGACTGCTACCCATGGTTGCTGTGCGCACCACCAATGAAGGACCCCGGGTTGCTATGCGCAGCATTAGGGTTAAAGCTTTTTCATATAATTTGTAAGTTGTGTGTTGCCTATTTTCTCCTATTCTACATTCTATAATGTGGCATATATTTACATTAATTAATTCCATTTTCCAAATGTTACTCCATACACTTATTTTGGCAAAGTCCTCTTGTAAGACACGACAGTCATACAAGTCTCTTCTCTAGCTTAGCATCACCATCAAACATATTCATATAATTCTGTATTCCTTCTGGTAGATTATTTATATAGACAATAAACATTACTGGTGCTAGAACTGAACTCTGTGGTACTCTACTAGTAACATTTTGCTAGTCTGATACATTGCCTCTAATTACTGCCCTCATTTTTCTGTCAGAAATTTTTTCATCCGTGTCAGAAGTTTCCTTTCACCCTTCCAGTATGTTCCAGCAAAACGACCTTAATGTGATTTCATTATGCATTTGACAAGAAGCATTGTAGGAAGAACTACTGGACCATAAGCCATACTGCATGGGGGGCAATACATGAAACCATGATTGGGCTTCAGTTGGAAGCCTCAGGACCCATAGATGATTCAGTTGAATCCTAGGTGGCATTGCTATTGACCATGTCCTGGTTTAGTGGTCTAGGGCATGTGATTGGGGTTACCAAGAAAGCAGGTTCAAATCCTCCTCATGGCTCGTACTGATTTTCTCATTGATATACAGTATCACATTTATGTGATTTCATTGTGCAAAAGATCAAATATTATAGCAAAGCCAGAATATCAAGTCTTTAGCAAAAAAAAAATGTTGAACTATTGCAGTGGCAATTACCAAGGTACCTGAAACTTTTGTGCAAGATTTTTAAGGCATCACAGATTATGGCAAATTTTAAGTTTAAGTCTGCTCTTACCCTGCTCTTGTTTACATTATTGTAGCACATTGTGCTATCTCTAATCAACTACATACTGTATAATGAAAACAACAAAGCTGGAATAAAGGAATAAATCGGTAAACAAAATGATGGATACCGTGAAGATTAAGATAAAAATTAGACTTTTATCTTGCATACTATAATTTGTTTTGTCAGGGGGACAGGCAGCCTGTGTATGTATATATATTTTAGGCTTATAATGAAGTCCCCCCAAGGGCAAACTACTGACCCTCCCAGGATGCAACACCACAACAGTTACCTAAATCCTGGATACCTATTTATTGCTAGGTGAACAGTGGTATTAGGGAAAAAGACACACCCCCACCCACGTGTGCCCCACCTGCGATTTGAACCTGGGATTCCTGATTGTGAGTCGAGAATGACCCCAACTGTACTACAGACAAACACTGAAGGAACAATAAATGCTCTCTGCCTGCAGTGCAGCTCTCCAAAATACAGTAAAAGATTTACTAACCCTTCATCTGGCACGACTGGATGAAGAGTGCGGATCTGGCGTGGGATTAAAGTGACTACAATGTCATCTGGTGGAAAGTAGAGTATTTTTCTCACTGGGTCACGGTCTGCCTCTAGTTGGTGTTGGTCAAGAAAGTCTTCGTAATCAATAGGGTCAACATTTTCTTGTAATGTATCATGCTGAAAATGAATTGCATTGTATTGTTATATATTTTGTTATGAAAGAATATACTGTATTATAAAGGATCGGGCATAAAGTCAAGATTAAATTTTACCGAAGCAGCTTCTCTTTTATAGACAAAACTTTAGCTCCAAAAAAGTCTAATATCAACTTAGCATTTGTTTACAATGTTGTCATCATCTAATACCAACATGTATCCAGGTGAGCGAGTGTGCAGTCATACATACCGTAGAGAGAGTTGTTACACTAGCAGAGCGAGGAGGATCCTTCCCAGGTGTCACAGAGCTCACAGTCCTCCGCACATCAGCTGCATGCTGCCTGATGGACAAATAATTATTGTTTAAACTCTTGCATTACTCAAGAATAAATTTAAACTTGGTTTTGTAAAATAATAAATACTTTATTTATTAATCTTATGAAGCTACAATACTGGTCTGCCTAAGGCGATGCCCGAAATGCTGTGCGTATTAGTGGCTTTAGGCATAGTATGTACTAGCTTCTATCTAGAAATCCAACATCCTGTTTGTAACTCATTTTGAATGTACAGTATGTACTTTTACCTGAATAAACTATTATTATTATTATTATTGTTGTTACTATTAGGTAAATGTGCATTATCTGCAATTAGAGGTCACAGCAAGGATAAGGGCCACCCTTTCACTTAAGAGATTTTAGCGTTGTGTTTTGTAGTTCATCTCGCCTTGAACTCAACATTATACATAGTACAATATCTCAATTGCTGGAATGAGACTGAATTCAACAGCTCAGTCATTGTCAGCTATATTTATACATTGTCGTCATCTTTAAAGTACGTAACCAAGTTTTTTTATTATGTTCTTCTTGTGTGTACTTGCCTTTTATTTTGCATATAGTTTAGTTTAAGGTTTTAATTTGTTGTCACGTTAATTATTGTAATTTAATGAGTATAAAATTCTTATTTACAAAATAATGGTTTAGCTAATCTTGCATTATATATATATTTTTTTAGCCATGATGATGGAGTTACGGCTCTGAGACATGTTAATTTAAATAAAATGAAGTATATACAGTATTTTCCACCAATTATACTTTTCACAATACGAATGTAATTCCCAAGAGGAAAAATCCATTTCTGTAGCAATTGTATATTATATGACGCCACTAACACTTAAGTCAAATACTGGCAAATACTTTGCTCCTGGGGACTTGTTGGCCTTAAATTTGTATACAGCACCTGGTTAATAACGTCCTCCCTTGTGTCCACTAAACTCGCAGTCTGGCTGAAACGCTATGCGTGCTAGTGGCTTTTACAAGAATGTAAAGAACTCTTGTATAATAATAAATTTAACCCATCCTCTTAACCACTAATAACTGCAAATCATTGTCAATATTACATAATACTGTATACAGGTATTAATCTTAGCTTTATCTATGTAAATCTAAGCTTCTTAGTTTTGAATAATTCTATATACCTTTCCAAATGATGTGTAGCTAAACTATGTCGCCACATTGGCCTGTAACCAAGTAGCACAGTGCTCATGGGCCGCTACACAATTAAATTAAAAATGTTACCCCAAGACTTAGGCTGGCTGGCTGAGGCAAGACTTGGTTAGGTTAGGTAGGCTGAAAAATTCACAAGACTTAGGCTAGCCGAGGCAAGACTTGGTTAGGTTAGATAGGCTGAAGACTTAACTGTTCAGCCTACTCTGAACACTGGGGTAACATAACAACACTACTCTGGGGTAACATTTTTTTCTTTTTACCCATTAGTTTTAAGCTTTAGTCAGTAGTGTTTTTTCCTGCCCGAAACGCTTTGCGTAAGTGGCTTTAGGCATTGTATGTACTAGCTCTTATCTATAAAGCCAACAAACTTTGTAAAATCTCTTTATGTATGTACCTTTGCCTAAATAAAAATTATTATTATTATTATTATTATTATACTCTGCTAATTACTCCTGAGAAAGCCCCCTGGACTTGCCCTAAGGCGGGTCAGGTCCGTCTCCAACAATGTGCAGCAAGACACATTAAGCCCCCAGGAAAGACAAAGTTTCACAAGAGACAAACTCTCATAAAAACACCACAGTTAACTCTGTTCAAACGTACTTAAACTTACTGTTAATGAAAACAAGACAAAATTAACACAGCCCAATAACAAAAAACCAAAACAAACAATCGGTCTGAGTGCCAGTTGTAAAATCCTTAACAATGACTAGGAGTCTAAATTAAAAAGATATTCGTTATTATTAAAACATTCATTTGCTGTGCAATACAATATTTATGTACTTTTTTTTAAGCTTACTTCACAGTATATTGTGATAAAACTTACTTTGACAGTTTCTGGGCGAAGGCCCGCTGGCCCGACGCCATCTTTGTTTGGCCGCCAACCACACGTTCATTAATACATTAAATAACAGTAGATTAATACGATACATTTAAATATTTATGATTTTATTATTCTATTCTACGTATTATTATATTTTAAAAGAAACAAATAGAGTTTGTTATGTAAATTGAGAGACTTTAAATATAGAAATTTGAATAGCAAATTTATTCGGATGACACAGCGCCTCAGTTCAAATCAGTGAAGATTAATAATAATAATAATAATAATAATTTTTATTTAGGTAAAGGTACATACATAAAGAGATTTTACAAAGTTTGTTGGCTTTATAGATAGAGCTAGTACATACAATGCCTAAAGCCACTATTACGCAAAGCGTTTCGGGCAGTTAATTTATTTATTTATTTATATACAAGAAGTTACATTGGGTTTATGAGAGTACATAGCATTAATGCGTTTACTTTCTTGTAAACCCACTTACACGCATAGCGTTTCGGGCAGAATGTTAACAGGTACATTGTAAGAAAATTTGAACAAAACTAGTAGTACATTACATACAGTGATATTTGATGATTATCAACAGGTAAATTGTAGCATAATTTGAGGATTATTCCTAGGTACATAGTAGTAAATTTTGCATTCAACATAATAACCATGATATAAGATGACGGCAGTGAATACAACGGTGAAGTTATATGGCACATGGGTACTAGTGGCTTTAGGTATTGTATGTGCTAGCTCTATCTATAAATCCAACATTATGTTTGGAAATCAACTATGTGTGTACTTTCCTTGAATAAAATTTACTTTACTTTAATTTACATATTTTTTGGGGGAGTGGGTAGCATAAGATACAGTGCTAGTTTGAAGCACTAGGTAGGAAACTATGAGGATGAGATCAGCCATTTGTTGGTTTTAGTTTTGAATAAGGCGTAGGTTGGACAGCTTTTTAATTCGTTTGGGAGTGAGTTACATAGACCAGGTCCCTTTATTTGCATGAAGTGTTTACACAGATTTAGTTTGACTCTGGGGATATCAAAGAGATATTTATTTCTGGTGTGGTGATTATGGGTTCTATTACATCTATCAAGGAAGAGTTTCAGATCATGATTTGCATCTGAATTGAAATTGAAATTGAAATAAGTTTATTGAGGTAAAATACACACAAAGGGATGAGGTAGCTCAAGCTATTCTCACCCCATTCAGTACAACGTGTTAATATATACATAGACACACATCACAAACAATAAACATATTACCAAACATTCTGAGAGGTAAACATATACATTTCCTCCTTCACAAGTAGTATGGTATCAGACGTACACACAAATACTTTTATGACCTAGGTATACTGTATAGACAATTTGCAAGACACCTGCAGATAATTCAACAAAATATTACAATCTTGGTGCAAAATTCTTATATCTCTCAAGAATATCATCAACCTTTCCGTTGTGACACATCCAGGCTATTTGTTCAGGAACAGTCCTTATCTCAGTGTTTCTATATACATTAATCAACGGACAATCAAGAATATAATGGGCAAGGGTGTGAGACCTTAACATACCACATAGTTTACACTTCGTGTCATTACCATGAACATCTATCCCATATTCCCAGTAATATTTGTACCCAAGCCTGAGCCGCATGTACACAGAGTCACTCCAAGCATTTCTCCTTTTACCATAAGTGAAATGGGTGTTTTGACTCACATACATGTAGTGTTGCATGGTTTGACTTCTCTCATACATTATCTCTCTCCTCTCCACTCCCGCCTGTGCCTGAATATTTCTGATTTTGCTTCTTATTTGTCTCATTGTGAATTCACATTCAATGTCAACTTGTGGTTTTGATGTGGCACGTTTGGCCAAGTCATCCGCCACCTCGTTGAGCACTATTCCAACATGAGACGGAATCCACATGAATTTCACACTATAACCTTTCAGCTGTATCTCAGTTATTCTTCTCTTACAGTCCTCCACTATAGACATGAAGACTGGGTTTCGACTGTTTAAGGACTCCAGTGCTCCATTTGCATCTAGGAACGGGGTTTTGTACGTGTAAATGGCACAAGAGAATGTGTGGAGTGACTTTATGTTTAGCATGTTTAGGGATTTAAACAGAGGGGGCTGAGTGTTGTCTGAAAACAGTTTGTTATTCTGAGGGGCTTGCCTCACCCAACGCTGGAGGCCAGACGCTCGGGGCCAGCCTCACCCAACGCTGGAGGCTAGACACTCGGGGCTAGCCTCACCCAAAGCTGGAGGCTAGACACTCGGGGCTAGCCTCACCCAACGCTGGAGGCCAGACGCTCGGGGCCAGCCTCACCCAACGCTGGAGGCTAGACACTCGGGGCTAGCCTCACCCAAAGCTGGAGGCTAGACACTCGGGACCAACCTCACCCAACGCTGGAGGCCAGACGCTCGGGGCCAGCCTCACCCAACGCTGGAGGCTAGACACTCGGGGCTAGCCTCACCCAACGCTGGAGGCTAGACACTCGGGGCTAGCCTCACCCAACGCTGGAGGCTAGACACTCGGGGCCAGCCTCACCCAACGCTGGAGGCCAGACGCTCGGGGCCAGCCTCACCCAACGCTGGAGGCTAGACACTCGGGGCTAGCCTCACCCAAAGCTGGAGGCTAGACACTCGGGGCTAGCCTCACCCAACGCTGGAGGCCAGACGCTCGGGGCCAGCCTCACCCAACGCTGGAGGCTAGACACTCGGGGCTAGCCTCACCCAACGCTGGAGGCTAGACACTCGGGGCTAGCCTCACCCAACGCTGGAGGCTAGACACTCGGGGCTAGCCTCACCCAACGCTGGAGGCTAGACACTCGGGGCTAGCCTCACCCAACGCTGGAGGGTAGACACTCGGGGCTAGCCTCACCCAACGCTGGAGGCTAGACACTCGGGGCTAGCCTCACCCAACGCTGGAGGCTAGACACTCGGGGCTAGCCTTACCCAACGCTGGGGGCCAGACACTCGGGGCTAGCCTTACCCAACGCTGGAGGCCAGACACTCGGGGCTAGCCTTACCCAACGCTGGAGGCCAGACACTTGGGGCTAGCCTTACCCAACGCTGGAGGCCAGACACTTGGGGCTAGCCTTACCCAACGCTGGAGGCTAGACACTTGGGGCTAGCCTTACCCAACGCTGGAGGCCAGACACTCGGGGCTAGCCTTACCCAACGCTGGAGGCCAGACACTTGGGGCTAGCCTCACCCAACGCTGGAGGCTAGACACTCGGGGCTAGCCTTACCCAACGCTGGGGGCCAGACACTCGGGGCTAGCCTTACCCAACGCTGGAGGCCAGACACTCGGGGCTAGCCCCACCCAACGCTTGGGGCCAGACACTCGGGGCTAGCCTTACCCAACGCTGGAGGCCAGACACTCGGGGCTAGCCCCACCCAACGCTGGAGGCCAGACACTCGGGGCTAGCCTTACCCAACGCTGGAGGCCAGACACTCGGGGCTAGCCTTACCCAACGCTTGGGGCCAGACACTCGGGGCTAGCCTTACCCAACGCTGGAGGCCAGATACTCGGGGCTAGCCTTACCCAACGCTTGGGGCCAGACACTCGGGGCTAGCCTTACCCAACGCTGGAGGCCAGACACTCGGGGCTAGCCTTACCCAACGCTTGGGGCCAGACACTCGGGGCTAGCCTCACCCAACGCTGGAGGCCAGATACTCGGGGCTAGCCTTACCCAACGCTGGAGGCCAGACACTCGGGGCTAGCCTTACCCAACGCTGGAGGCCAGACACTCGGGGCTAGCCTTACCCAACGCTGGAGGCCAGACACTCGGGGCTAGCCTTACCCAACGCTGGAGGCCAGACACTCGGGGCTAGCCTCACCCAACGCTGGAGGCCAGACACTCGGGGCTAGCCTCACCCAACGCTGGAGGCCAGATACTCGGGGCTAGCCTTACCCAACGCTGGAGGCCAGACACTCGGGGCTAGCCTCACCCAACGCTGGAGGCCAGACACTCGGGGCTAGCCTTACCCAACGCTGGAGGCCAGATACTCGGGGCTAGCCTTACCCAACGCTGGAGGCCAGACACTCGGGGCTAGCCTCACCCAACGCTGGAGGCCAGACACTCGGGGCTAGCCTCACCCAACGCTGGAGGCCAGACACTCAGGGCTAGCCTTACCCAATGCTGAAGGCTAGACGCTTGAGGCTAGCCTCACCCAAATTTGCAGAGGAGGGGGTGGGGGGTCTGGAGTTCGCTGGTCGGGGTAGGCCAAAGTTAAATGCTATAAGAAATATTAACAATTATAAACACCCCCAGACCATTTTCGTAGTCAAATTTTAAATGTAGCATGTGAGTAACGTGGACTTGTTACTGAAAAAAAAGAATGGAAAATGAAGAGAAGTGAAAGACAAGTAATTAAAGCGTCTGAGACTGTTATATTTGTTTTGGGGAAGGTAGGGAGTGGGGCAGGACGAAGAAATAACTTTGTATTGAAAGAAGAGAGATAGAGATAGGGAGAGAGATGGGAGACAGACAGACAGACATACCCGGGCAATGCCGGTAACCCCCTAGTAAATAATTAACCTTTAACAGGAAATTCTAATATTCATCATAATTTTCCTGTGGAAATCATCACACGTAAGCCATTGATCCTAACTTTTGAAACCAATAAGGTATGGAGTGTGTGTGTATATAGCTACACAAAATATCAGTAACATAAGTACTTTTGCAGTTTTTCCTTAATTGTGGCGCGGCAAAAATAGGTTGAGGTTACTGATGATATATGTGTAATTACCTGGGGGCGAACGTCTCTCTCCAACAATGACGACGTGGCTATATATGCCGAGTTCACCCACCGTCTCTCCATGGCCAGTAATACTCCCGGGGGTGACAGAGTTTGTATTTAAGCATTTAATGATATAAGCAATATATCGGACCGCAGGTATATATAATAGAGGTAAGTGTTGCCGTGGGCGGTGTGTGGGGTGGGTGGTACAGGGCGGCGCGGGTCCCGTAGTCTCGGTGCCGCCCGCGTCCCGGCCAGTCTTGTCTTCCTCATCTCCTCCTTCGGGTATGTTCATCCCTCTTGGACTTATATTTATACTTATAATGTTATATATATTTAGATATATAACAATTTGTATTTAAGGTTTTTACTCGGATGAAAATAGAAAAAAGTTAACATGTAATTATAGGCAATTTAACAGTATTGACGTCTGTAGCCTATACACGAATCTTATAAAATATGCCGATGTTCATAGATGAACAGCAAATGTTATATAACAAAGAATTCCATGATTACTATCAAGCAGCTTTTGCATTTCATGAAGTTTCGCTTATAGCAACACACTACATGAACATAGCTCGTTTATATTTGATCAGTATTAAATTATTCGACGTTCACAAAGTGCCCTTATAGCAGGTTCTGCAAGTTACTCCTGGCTTGTTGAGTATTCTTTGACCAAGAGTATTCACTGACAGGCAGAATGAATGGTTTATGTCTATCTATTTATGTCAATCAATCTCAGGCCAGGGAAGTGGTCCCGACAATATTTCGTAGATGAGATATGCATAATTAACATCAATTATCCCCACAAACTAAAATGCACCGGTTTTGTTAGGTCAGTTCTCTATAGTTCGGAAAACAATTAGGTTTAGGTATTAAATAAGCTGGTGGAAGAGAAAGCTCTACATCTGCAAACCAAAGTCAGAAGAAATTCGAGCCTCTGTACCTTCCATTGTTACAAAAATATTAAATATATATGTATAGCGGAGGGGCAGAGGCTTTAGGAAACTATTGACTAATTTGAAGTGTTTTCCGTCAACCTTCCTGCTTCATTTATATGTGAGTGAATGGATGTCAAATTTTTAAATATAATAATTGCGAAGAAAAAGCATATTCTACATAAACTTTTAATGATCTAATTTGTATGGCAAAGTGCATGTGAGCGCCTAACACGCCACTTTACGAGCGTGGTGGGCCATTAGTGAGCGCCTAACAGGTAACTATACGAGCATGGTGGGCCACTATAGCGAGCTCCTAACACGCCACTTTACGAGCATGGTGGGCCACTATAGCGAGCTCCTAACAAGCCACTTTACGAGCGTGGTGGGCCACTATAGCGAGCTCCTAACAAGCCACTTTACGAGCATGGTGGGCCACTATAGCGAGCTCCTAACAAGCCACTTTACGAGCATGGTGGGCCACTATAGCGAGCTCCTAACAAGCCACTTTACGAGCATGGTGGGCCACTATAGCGAGCTCCTAACAAGCCACTTTACGAGCGTGGTGGGCCACTATGGGGAGCTCCTAACACGTAACTTTACGAGCGTGGTGGGCCACTAGCGAGCTTCTAACAGGTAACTATACGAGCATGGTGGGCCACTATAGCGAGCTCCTAACAAGCCACTTTACGAGCGTGGTGGGTCACTATAGGGAGCTCCTAACACGTAACTTTACGAGCATGGTGGGCCACTAGCGAGCTCCTAACACGCCACTTTACGAGCATCGTGGGCCACTATAACGAGCTCCTAACATTTCAATGAGTGTAATAAATCAATAGCGAGTTTCCAGCATATTTACTTTTACTTCCAGCTAGACCTACTAAGCAGGCCTGTTAATTATGCACTCGCTCACACAAACAGGCTGCTAGAACATGCGTGTTGTAAGGTAACTCTTACATCAAGAGTGCTTCCTTGATGCCACACATTCACAACGTGAGTGGCAGAGGCCCTAAGAGGCTTGTGTGTTATGGAAGAGTTCTGGTTCTGGAAACTCACAGTACCTATGCTACCTTCATCAGTATTTTGTTTACAAATTGTAATATTATTACTACTGCTGCAACGGCAACAAAAAATGCTACTGCGGCTGCTAGTACTGCTATTAATATTACTATTACTACCACTAATACTATTTTTATTTACTGGTACTAATAGTACAATTACTGGCACTAATAGCACAATTACTGGTACTAATACCAGTACTACTGCTACTTCTAATGCACGTAATATTAAAGTAACACCACTGTCAATAATGAGAATTCTACTTTACAGCACGTCTTTATTTGAACTTTTTTAAGAGAATAATTCCCAATAAAGACAAAAACGCCAGGTCAGTAATACCAGAACAATATAATATTATATATACAATTAGTTGTTGTCATGCTCATTGTCGTTGTTTAACAAATGAGCAAACAATTTATATGTTCTATAAATCGTGTTCGTTCACTGCTGTGGTTAACATGCTGCCAAACACTATCACACAGCGAGGCAGTAAGTCACAAGAAACAAGAAATGGAGCGTAGCCACCCACAGCGTTACAGGACGGTGTGGGCGTGGGTGGGCGTGGTGGTGGTGGTGGGCGTGGGCGGGCAGCAGCAGCCGCGGGTGGAGACGCCCTGGGGCACCTTCCTGGGTAAGGAATACATGTCCGCCAGGCAGCAGGACCGGAAGATCTACGCCTTCACTGGGATCCCTTACGCCAAGCCTCCCGTGGGCGATCTGAGGTTCAGGGTGAGTTTTCCCACATGAATATGCGAGTACTGCTTGTCATTTGAATACTTCGGACTGGTGAGTCTTGTTCCATTGGCCCCAGGTGAGTACTCCGGGATCAGGAGAGTAATAGTTGTTTGGTAAGTGCTTCAGGCCAGATGACTCTTCCAGGGTTTTTGTTAATTTAAGAGTACTGTTTTATTTTAAAGGTGCTGTATTTAATTCAAGGTTAATGTATTTAATTAAGGGTACTGTATTTAATTTAAGGGTACTGTATTTAATTTCTGTCCTCACGATAGGACAGAGGTGTTTGGAACATTTCCGTTTAGTTGATGCATCTATTCACCTTGCAGCAATATTTTTTTGTTTGTGTATCATTTCTCTCCTCGACATTGGGAAATCATCTATATGAAAGAGTGGTTAGGTATAAATAAACAAATATCTGTTCTCACATGGGCCAATCGCCCTTCTGCAATTACTCTTTATTTTTTAACTTATGTTTCAACCCCCAGATTATTTCACACACCATTTAGTAGTTCTCATATTCTCTCCTACCACGTTTTAGCCGGATATAGTAATTTACATAACGATATCCTTTCAGATAACTATATTGTAAAACACTTTCCATAATCTATCTTCTATGGGCGCTATACAAATACTAGAACCAAGTGGCCCTGTCTATATGGGCCACTGACTCATAGTGGCAATTTATAACAAGAAAAACAAATTGCAGAACCAAGGAGAAAACCCCAAGCTAGCCCTCTAGTGACAGGTCAAGCAATCGTCACGTCCCTGTAGCTGTTGTTGTTTTAGATTCAGCTACTCGGAACCAAAAAAAAAAGTTCCAAGTAGCACAGGCTACGGTGAGCTCGTAGTGTACTTACCTGGCACAGGAGCGCGGACTGTGTCCCCGTAGCACTGAGAGTTTCTCCCCACCAAGTACAAGACCTCCCCCCATCATAACTTGCAGACTCCCGTGGACTACGGCGCCCACTCGACGCCCTTCAACGCCACGTCAGCGTCGCCGGCGTGCCTGCAGTGGGACAACCTGCGCGGCCGGGGCGTGGTGGGCCAGGAGGACTGCCTCTACCTCAATGTTTACACCAATACGGTCAGTCGCAGCCTATGCTCTTGCCTCTTATATATATCCTCCCTCCTTCACCAGCATCTCATAATACCCAAACTCTGTATTATGTCATATATAATTATTATTATTATTATTATTATTATTATTATTATTATTATTATTATTGTTATTATTATTATTATTATTATTATTATTATTATTATTATCATGATGCTAGGTGACGTATGTGTTATGAGAGAGGAACAGATGTCTGCTGCATGTATATATTTGTTTTAACTACAAGTGCCTTTGTTATACGACAGGTATATCTACTGCTATATTTGTTATATAGTATTGCATGTGTTAAACTAGGGGTATTATTTGTATATTTTAGGTGAATTTGGTATGCTCGTTGTTAATGTGTTAAACCGTGGTATGTTTGTTATGACACAGGTATTTGTTATATTATGCATATGTTATCCTACAGACACATATTAGACACTATACAGACACATATTAGCACATATCATATTACATATTAGTACTATCATATTATAGATACATCTGTTATACTACAGAAACGTCTATCATGTTATAGAAACATCTGTCACGCTACAGATACATGTGTCACTACAGAAACATGTGTCACACACTAAAGATACATGTGTCACACACTAGAGATACATGTGTCACACACTAGAGATACATGTGTCACACACTAGAGATACATGTGTCACTGGATCACCGGGTCCATATAAGACTGGGGATCACTGGTTGTGTCCAGTGTGTGTTGAAGTCATTTGTTCCATGTTTCTCTTCGTGGTTATACGATTTCACATTAATCATAGCTTGTTAATTGCTTTGTGATTTACACACATTTATATGAATGAGTTTGGGCCAATAGGACTTCTGTAGTTTTCTTAATTCTTATGTTGATGAAGACGGCTGTTACACACGATTCGCAATTGACGACGTTCGAATATTTTTCGAACAGTGCTTCGCTGACGACCTGTGTTCGAATCACAACGTTGTAAATGCTTTGCCCACATACTTCAAATACAAATAATCGCCAACGGACCCTAAACACCTAACATAACCTAAGCTATACCTAACTATACTTAGAACTTTAATATATAATAATATTAACTGATATTTATTTTTAATACACTGTATGTTGAAACTGATGAATGCATCTTGTAGGGGGGAGGGGGACGGCCGCCGCTTTAACTAGCCTAGCCTGAGACAGCGTCAGCTGTGAGTCGTGTGTAAAATGGTTTTCATTCACATACAAAGGGGGACAGGGGCGATTGGTGGCTGGATTAACGAGCATTTGGCGTTTGTCAAGGACAGGTTAATATAGCCTGAGCGTATATGAAACAAATGTAATGGGGAAGACGGTATATACTGGTATACTTTTCAGATGCCAGCGCCACCAGACTACTACAACACCCAGCCGGTGCTGGTGTTCCTGCACGCCGGCACCTGGATGGCGGGCAGCGGCGGCGACGGCCTCTTCCAGCCCGACTACCTCCTGGAGTCCGACGTCACCGTCGTCACCATCAACCACAGACTCGGACCCTTCGGTGAGTGCTCTACGTTCTCAACTTACAGTCGGGGATTCCAGGGGATCGATCCCCAGTGGTTGGGTCCGTATTATTTCCCCCTGATGCCTCTGTTCATCTAGGAGTGAATAGGTACCCGGGAGTTAGGCAACTATTGTGGGGTACATCCTGGGGAAACTCTATAGTTCTTGTCTGGTAAAGGGACTGACTTCCAAGAATTCTGTTCTTTCAGAAGTCAGTTCTGTCCTCTTTATCAGCCATATCCGGGGACCTCTTTGGTGAGTGTTGATTATTATTATTTATAATTTACAATTTAATATTTAGTAAATAGTAAAGACTATGTAGTATTTACAATTTAATATTTTGTAAATAGTAAAGAACTATTTAGCATTTAAATTTTAATATTTTGTAAATAGTAAAGAACTATTTAGCATTTAAATTTTAATATTTTGTAAATAGTAAAGAACTATTTAGCATTTAAATTTTAATATTTTGTAAATAGTAAAGAACTATTTAGCATTTAAAATTTAATAATTAGTAAATAGTAAAGACTATTTAGTATTTAAAATTTACAATAAAAGCAAAACTCAAAAAAGTTTTATTTTGAATGAGTAAATGCACGTGAAATTTGTTACATGTTGTTAATTAGATATTTCTTAGTTACTATTTTAAACTGGCTGAGAGAAGTACAGCTTTTCATCTGATCTGGGATGTCATTCCACAGTTTAAGACTTATATTTGCATAGCATTTCTGCTTTGGTTATGTCGCACTCTTGGAAGCAGTCACCAGCTACTCAGATAGAGGACTTCCAGTGGCTGTAGTATTGTATACATGAACTTTGCTAAAGCTTTTGATAAGGTACTACATGAAAGGCAAGGAAATTACACACACAGGGAAACTACTAGAATGGATAAAACAATGTTTAAAACAAATAAAACAGGGTCGTGCTAAATGGGTGAACGTGACTGGAGAAATGTGGTAGGTGGGGTGCCACAGGGGTCCATTTTGGGGCCAACCCTTTTTGTCATGTACATCAATGACACTTGTGAGAATATTACTAATCACATTATCAGATTTTCAGATCACACAAAAATTTATAGTAAAGTGGGAAGTGAAAATGTTATAGAGGCCTTATGAGGACATTTACACGAACTCCACAAATGGTCAGAAGATTGGCAAATGCTTTTTAATATCGAAAAACAATGCAAGACCTTGCATGTGGAGTATAACAACCCCGCGTCACAACTACCAAGTTAACAACATTATCTTGCAGCAGACTGATGTAAAACAGGACCTTGCAGTCAAAATCCATCACTCACGGATTTTATTGCACAAGTGGGAGCGGCACTAAGAAAAAAAAGCTAACCAAACCCTAGGAATAATCAAGCGTAACTTTGATTTTAAGGAAAAGAATGTTGTTATTCAATCGTATAAATCTCTGGTCCGCCCCCACTTGGATTATTGTATCCAGGCATGGAGACCTCATCTTGCGAAGGATATATAGCTGCTTTGGAGAAAGTTCAACACCGGGCAACAAAGATCATTCCAGAGTTAAGTCAGCTCTCATGCCGGGAACGGTTGAGGACCTCATGACTAACAATGCAAACCAGGCATGACAGGGCGGATCTCATTGAAACTTAAAATACTGAACAATTTGGAGAATGTTGATCTGGACTTGTTCAAAAGGTTAGATGTAACACAAACAAGGAGCAATGGTTTCAAGCTCAACAAGCCACAATGTAGGACTGAAAACAAGAGATGCTTTGTCACCACAGGGTTATAAACCCATGGAACCGCCTACCCGCCGAAGCTGTTTGTACATTTGTTCTTTGGTACAATGTATATGTAATGTATAAAATGGAAGCTCACTCTGTGCTCCCAGTGCTCTCAGTAGTCGAGGGTGGTGGCCGATCACATATACACTCTGTTTGATATACTTATATTCTCATATCCCAGCTCTTAGTCTGCCCTAACGTCCCAGCTCTTAGTCTGTCCTAACGTCCCAGCTCTTAGTCTGCTCTAACGTGCCAGCTCTTAGTCTGCCCTAACGTCCCAGCTCTTAGTCTGCCCTAACGTCCCAGCTCTTAGTCTGTCCTAACGTGCCAGCTCTTAGTCTGCCCTAACGTCCCAGCTCTTAGTCTGCCCTAACGTCCCAACTCTTAGTCTGCCCTAACGTCCCAGCTCTTAGTCTGCCCTAACGTCACAGCTCTTAGTCTGCCCTAACGTCACAGCTCTTAGTCTGTCCTAACGTCACAGCTCTTAGTCTGCCCTAACGTCCCAGCTCTTAGTCTGCCCTAACGTCACAGCTCTTAGTCTGCCCTAACGTCACAGCTCTTAGTCTGCCCTAACGTCACAGCTCTTAGTCTGTCCTAACGTCCCAGCTCTTAGTCTGTCCTAACGTCACAGCTCTTAGTCTGTCCTAACGTCACAGCTCTTAGTCTGTCCTAACGTCCCAGCTCTTAGTCTGTCCTAACGTCACAGCTCTTAGTCTGTCCTAACGTCACAGCTCTTAGTCTGTCCTAACGTCCCAGCTCTTAGTCTGTCCTAACGTCCCAGCTCTTAGTCTGTCCTAACGTCCCAGCTCTTAGTCTGCCCTAACGTCCCAGCTCTTAGCCTTCGCATGCCTTCTAATTAGTGTCATGGAGTCATATTGGCTCAGTGACTTCTGATAATTCGTTGTATTCCATCGCACAAAGGTTTCCTGTCGACGGAGGACAAGGAGAGCCCCGGGAACTACGGGCTCCTGGACCAGGTGCGGGCGCTGGAGTGGGTGAGGGACCACGTGCGCTACTTCGGGGGCATGAACGACACCGTCACCGTCATGGGCTCCGGTGCTGGCGGCATCAGCGCTCACCTCCTCGTCCTCTCTCCCAAGGCCCGCGGCGCCTCCATTTACCCAGACAACTCTGGTGAGGGATTTCTTTTGTTTACAATATCTGCTTATGTCTACCCCGATGTATATTCCTTTGTGCGTGTAAATAATAATAATAATTATTATTATTATATTCAAAAGTGTGTGTGTACAAAGAACATACGAGTAATATACAATTGTGGGGACAAGAATTGCACATACTATTGAAACCACTGTTGCGCAAAGCGTTTCCCGCAAAACATAAACAAATCACACACAGATATCACACTAACGTGATGCATCAAATGAACAAATCCACAAGGGCCGTGACGAGGATTCGAACCTGCGTCCGAACCGATAATGAGTTGATTAAGGCAGTGTCTGGGATGCTCGCGGACGCAGGTTCGAATCATCGTCACGGCCCTTGTGGATTTGTTCATAAACAAATTAGATAAACATTTTGTTATACAATTGAGAAAACTTAAGAAAAATAACAGATGAATATATTAAAAATATGATTTAAGTTTAATGGGGCCAATGCTTAACAATAAATAAGGATCAAAAGGACATGGGTAAACAATTTTATAAATGAAATAAGACTGTAAATGAGACTTTCCCTGACATAATTTAGTACTTACATATACTAAATTAGGGCTATGGGTAGGGAAAACTCACTTCACTTACCACAGCTCCTGAAATGAACACACACACACACACACACACGTGTGTTTGTGTGTGGCTGACTGGACAGCACGCTGGACGCATGATATGGTCCTATGGTCGCGGGTTCGATTCCCGGTGCCGGCGAGAAGCACCTGGTTTCATGCGGACATTTGAATTGTTGTACATTTAATATGTAGTACAAGAAATCCCTTGTTTGGCAGTCTTATCAAAACATCACCTATGTGATCCGATATACTCGCATTTACTATTTATATTTAATTGACCTGTAGTTAGTGGCACACATTTGATCTGATAGTTTATTAATATATACGATGAAAATAATAATAAGAAGCCCTGAGCTAAACAGCACAATCCTTTGATCGGCAGCATTAATCCACAAGGCCATCTCCCAGAGCGGGACAGCCTACAGCCCCCACGCCCTGGTCCGGGATGCCCTCACTCAGGCCCTCAAGCTGGGTCTGGCCCTCGGCTGCCCTACGCTCACCTCCGCCCTCCTCCTGCCTTGTCTCAGGGCCATCCCGGCCTCCAAGATCATCGAACAAATGCCGTCCATGTATGTGAGTATTGGTAGAAGGCGCTTATGGGATACAGTATTTAGTATGTAAATTACTGAGACCAATGTTCATTAGTCCGCTTAAGCATATATACGCAACAATATATATTTAGATACATATATACTTGAACTTGGTCATCCACGGTGGCGGCGGCAGAAGTGGGACGAGGAGCCGCTGCCCTTCGGCCCTGTGATCGACGCCTGGCAGGGAGACGAGGCCTTCCTCCCAGACGAGCCCAACCACCTCATCCGTCACAAGCAGTTTCTTCAGGTGCCCTGGTTGGTCGGCACCAATAGGAATGATGGCGCTTTTAGGGTCCAGGGTGAGTGTGTTCGTGACCTGCTCTCCTGGCTGGTGCACTCATTTCTGACTTCAGTGCCCCCGTGCCCCATTTCCCTACATGCCCAGTTCTCTGTACACTTCCCCAACCTTTCTGGCCTTGTACTGTTCCCTGCACCTTCTGCTGAACCAACGTTGGTTACCATAACGTAAAAACCGCGACCTATTAGTTAAGAAGACGGGTTGTTCACAGGAGAGGTCATTACCGGCAAACAAGTCAGAAGACAACTGACTGTCGTCCAGTGAGATCCTAGCATTAGCTTAGCTCTTAGGTCTAATTACCTTAGATCTAAGGTAATGCTCAAGTGGATGAACATGTTGTCCACACGTACTTTTAATGTGATCAAGTTCCCACACCAGCTGAACTGGCCGAGATACATGTAGCCTAGTATTGTAGTCCAGCCGTAACGACGTGTTTTGCGCGACGCGTGTAACTGTGATACACACAATATCTGCTAGTTCCCATTTGCATTTATTATTATTCTCTCTTCAGATTCATCTGAGAGTTCTCTTCTCAGGCTTACGTTTGATACCTCATGATGGTATTGTTCATTTACTGCAAGTTTATCAAAGAGTAACACGTTATCGTATTTTAGAAGTCATATATGAGACGGGATTAGCATCAAGATGATTCTGATTCCTTTATATTTAGTGTGTGTATATGCAACTTTATACGGCGTCAGAGACCAGAATGCTACATTAAATTTTATATTATTTCCAGCTGGTAAAGAGCATAGAGTTGGTGGTGACTAAACTATCTGTAGCAGTTTCAGTATTCATGAACGCCACCAGAAGAACAAACGGTTTAACAATGTAAGGTAGATGATTCTTGACTACTATATTGTGCTCCAGTTGGGCTTGTGTATAACAGGCTTCAATTCCAGTCCTCCCAGTAGACAAATTCTGAGAGCCACTATTGTATATAGTCTGTGAGATGATTAATTGTTACCACCGGAGCCGGCTAGTTTATTGTGCACCCCATACTCATCCTGTGAGCAGTGGCGCCAAAAAAAAGATTACATTGGGCAAAAAAAAATCTTTATCAGACTTCAGAGGAGATTATTATATTCACAATTACATCTATACTGAGCTTCTTATGAGCTCAGTATAGATGTAATTAACTAACATCTCTGTAACTAGCTGAGCTATAATGTCAGATAGTTACAGAGATTGTTCTCTATCAATAGCTATGATGCTTTCTGTTTTTCTGTTTTGTAGATTGATCAGTATGAGTGTTTACCTGTCCCACGGCATCGACAAACAGTTTTTTATTAATTTAATCACATAAAAAGCAAATACCAAATAATTTTGCTTGATAGGAAATCTGGAAAAGAAATTCCACTCATTACAAGTAATCGGTCAACACAAAGTTATGTTTAACAAAGTCTACTTTGCATGTGGCAGACATCCTGAAGGACTCCAGCCTGACGATGCAGCTTAACAAGCAATGGGAGAAATACGGTCCTATCCTACTTGACTTGAAGGACACCTCGTGCAAGGATTCTGTAGATATCGCTAATAGAATCCGTAAATACTACATGGGCAAGAAAGCGTTCGGCGAAGAATCCTCCAAGGAGTTCGTAGAGGTGAGCTGTGAAGGGTCGGTGGAGCTGGTATTGGTAACTAGGATATATTATAACGCTAACATTGAAGGAAATAGAGAAATGCACACCACTTCCCAAATAGACTTAACCTATATAATAAAATAATTTTTGTGTGATACAGATGATGACGGACAGATTTTTCGTGCACCCTACGGACCACGCTACCAGGGACCACTGCTACTACCTTCAGGGCAAGCACTGCTACCGCTACGAGCTCGTCTACTGCGGCCGCAAGTCCTTCCTCGACTTCCTCCACCACCAGAGTCCTCAGGAGGCCGCCAACTCTGCCTTCGGTTAGTCAAACAACATTGTTCCTGCAACTCACACAAACATGCAGGCGATGAGTCACAATAACGTGGCTAAAGTATGTTGACCAGACCACATACTAGAAGGTGAAGGGACGACGACGTTTCGGTCCGTCCTGGACCATTCTCAAGTCGAATCTACTTGAGAATGGTCCAGGACGGACCGAAACGTCTTCGTCCCTTCACCTTCTAGCGTGTGGTCTGGTCAACTCACACAAACACGTTGCCCAATTATTACTAGCTGGGCAGGAATGTCTCTGACGGCATTTGTTCTAAACAAGAAACTAACCAGCGTTTGTGAGTGCTCATCGCCCGCTTTACCACCACCCCATCATCGTTAGAACTTTGAGGATCAAAAATATGCTGTGAAATATTGTACAGTCTAATTATTTGCACTGGAGACTTGGTGGGAAGCTTCCCTCAAAATAGGCTATATATTAACTGCATGTTTGCCTCCACGGCCAGGCGCAGGACTCTCCAACCCAAGGTTCCAGAACACGCGAGGCGCTCATGGCTGGGGTGTGAGCTTCTTGGACGAGCTTCTCTTCCTCTTCCCTTCCAGCAAGTTGGATCTCATCTATAAGAGAGACTTCGACTCTGACTCTGCCTCCCGGGTGTCTACGCATATGCTCATGCTCTGGGCAAACTTTATCAAGAGCAGGTCGGTCGCTGCACTAGCTCATACATGTGGCCAGGGATCTTTTATTTATTTATATATATACAAGAAGGTACATAGGGGGTTAACAGAGAACATAGAGTTTAAGTTGAAATTACATTCTTGTAAAGCCATTAACACGCAAAACGTTTCGGGCAAGTCCTTAAACTAACCTTAGAGCAAAACCTTAAACTAACAGATAGTTTTAGAGAATTTAGAGTAAAAATTGACAAAAAGTGTTTAACAGGTACTTTACAGCTTTACTTTACAAGTACAAATGATTTTAAGTAGAATAATTACAGTCAAATTGTCAAGAAATTCTTTATTACAACTAAAGTGACACCTTGGGCTCTGCCTTTGTTCAGGGCAGAGTGTCACTCAAATTCGGTGACAGGAACTGATGGTTGTATTTATAATGATCACTTTGTGAGTGTGTGTCAAACACTGAACTAAAGCACACGGCGTTTCAGTGACCCGACGCCTGAGTTGGATGGTTGGCCAGACGACGTGTCTCCGTGGGGCGCGTGGTGGGAGCCCTTCGTCCATGGCTATCATTACTACCTGCAGATCGACCCCGAGATGGAAAGTAAAGATGGCCCACTTAGGAACGAGCAGATGACCTTCTGGAATGATCTCGCGCTCTTTGAGAACCGTGACCGTAATGTCCTAAAGGACGAATTGTGAAAGTCAACAATCAACTAGTTTCTCCGAGATCAGCCGTTCAACCACTTGGGCTGGACGGTAGAGCGACGGTCTCGCTTCATGCAGGTCGGCGTTCAATTCCCGATCATCCAAGTGGTTGTACACTTCCGTTCCCGCATCCCGTCCCATCCCAAAATCCTTATCCTAACCCCTCTTCCAAGTGCTATATAGTCGCAATGACTTGGCGCTCTTCCCCGATAAAACCTTCCGAGATCAGCCTTTCTCGGAGAGGCTGCAGGATCTAAGTAAATTTAGTAGAATTTCTTTTTGCAATTCTTATACCATGTCGTGGGTCAGTCGATTAAGGCAGCGTCTGGGATGCTCTCGGACGTAGGTTCGAATCCTCGTCACGACCCTTGTGGATTTGTTCAATCAACTAGTTTAATGTAGCTATTAAGAGAACTTGGTTATAAAAACATTTTAGCGATTCATTCTATGAAAACACTTCTCACACGTCTTCTTAAGTAACGAATACTTTTGAGAAATATTGCAAAAAGTACATTTTATTAGCAAACTTTCCTCGGTACTCGAACAGTTGGTGACACTTCTCCTGCACTCAAAAGTTACTATCTATTTTATTTATTTACATTTAAATATTGTATTTATTTATTTACTCATTTACAAGAAGGTACATTGGGTTTGTGAGAGTACATAACAATGGTGTTATTACATTCTTGCAAAGCCACTAACAGGCATAGCGTTTCGGGCAGGTTCTTAATCTAACAGATAAGGTGAAAACTGAAGCAGTGCTGCCGGAGCTCGCCGGAGCGCCTCTCCAGCACATCTGCAAGTGGATGATGGAATGGGGGGAAAGGGAGAGAGGATGAAGGGAAAGGGAGAGAGAGGACAAGGGGAAAGAGAGAGAGGACGAGGGGAAAGGGAGATGAGGGCTTATGGGTGATGGTTGATCGTGGCAGAAAAATATTAGTATTATATCACTAATAAGTTAATAATGTTATGATATTTCTTATTTTTATTTAACGATTCAATAATATTTAAATATTTAAATATTTAAACAGTACACAGGATGATTTGTTGTGGTACTACCCGACGCGCGTGAACGCTTCCTGTCCATGTATGTCAGACAAATGTTATGAGACAAAGTTGCCAACCTACCGCTTTGGATATGAATATTCAGCAATAATGTTCATGGCTTTAGCAGTAGTTCATTAGACAGGTATTCCTTATTCATACAATACTATATTTTAGTATTAAATACTAGGCAGGTAAAACGTATTAGCTGCCTAGTATTAAATACTAGGCAGGCAAATTGTCTCCATTAATTATAAATAGTTTCTTACCAGTCTTGTGAACAATTTGTAGCACGGTATGTTCACGACTCGTCCATGAAAGGCTCTCAAACTTCTGAGCCTCAAAGTATGTATTAGTTAATTTAGTTCATTTATTATGCACCCCATAACCATCCTGGGGGCGGTAGTGGAAAGGTTACAGAGGCACATAATGGGCTCAGGGACTGAACCCCACAATTCATTTAGCTAAGCAAGTTACAGTCTTGATGAGCTAGTTACAAAACTCAATGCACATCGTCACATCAACAATGGGCTCGAGACCGACCACAAATACAGTTTCTAAATTAAGCAATTGACTTATGTGGTTAAGCAACTCACTAATATGTGGAGAGCTAGTGTCACAATTGATGTCTTGCACCTCGCCCCCCCCCCCCCCCCATCTAGTGCATAGGTTACAATCACTTAGTTACTACCTACAGTTAGCAAACTGTGAATATTTGGCTAAGATTTCTGGTAGCAGATCATTTTGAATGAAATATTTACACATCTCTGGAGCATTTGTCATAGAATTGTCTCTGAATTCACGTATCTTTTCGCCGCTAAGTGAAATGTGGGGTCCTAAGTGCTAAGAGGGTTACTGCTAATTGAAATGTGTGTCCTTGAAAAAGACTACTGGCCTGATGAAATACCACCTAACTACGGAGAAAATGAAATATTATCTCTCTAAGAGGTGTTAAGCTTTCTTCTTACTCAGCACTAAATGCCTTTAGAGACTATATGGAGGATCATGACGCCGCGTTCCCCCAAGATTTACACCCATTACTGAGCTGTTTACAAGTTATTCCTATTAGTACTGCTCAGTGTGAGAGGGAATTCAGTCACATGAACCTGAAAATAATACTAACAACACGGTCAAGAATTCTCATCAATCGTGTATCCACACTTATGTTAAACTACGTGGACCTCCTCTAGTTCAGTGGAATCCTGAGACTAGAGGTGCTTCACACCCCTGAAAACATCTCTCACCTGACCCTTTGTGGAAACTATTGTGAAATATCTCACTAGTTGTATATTATGAGCACTAAGTGTTTTAACTTCTTAAATTGATGAATTCATGATTGATATTTTTTTATTTGTTTGATAATTATATTTTATGATAATTAGTGAGTTACAAACACTAAATATTTAATCGTTTGTCGTATACAGAAACAGGATAGGAAATGACAGGCTTTTGTCAGGCCAACCAGAGCTCAGGCACCTATAAAATTGGCACTGCACCCCTGGGTAAAATTAATACTAGGGTACATTGTAGCATGTAATCTAACCATCACCCAAACCGGCTCCGGTTCTCACTCTATCCTCCTCTCTTCGCCCCTTCCCACCTTTAGAGGGTAGACATAGCCTAAGCTACACTATCCTTTTGACATGTATCGTACTGTCTCAATAAAATATTTGAACCCTCCCATCTCTCACAGCCCCTACATTGATCTCAAGGTAATTATATAATTGTATACATGACGAATGACTTGCAATTACTGCTTAGATTGTGATTTAGTGCCCAATAACCCACTGCACTATGTAGAGTAATAGCTCTCTAGCCTCGACTGTGGCAGAGAGGAGTGTATAATAAGTAAACTTCTCAACCAATATATGCCAAACCATCCTGCGAGATGGAATATTAGGCCTAAATCCTCATATAGATTAGATCAGCAGCACGGTGCCGTGTACAATAGTTAATATATACAAAAATAATCATGAAGCTTGCTCACTATTAAAATAAAAATTCAAATTCAATATTTTTATTCTAAGAGCGTGTTTAAAGAACATAAGAGTAATGTATCTTGAGGTAACCTCAAGATGTACAATTGTGGAGGCAGAAAACAACTGTGGCAGAAAAAAAATGAAGTCACCATTACGCAAAGCGTTTCGGCCAAAATACACTGACATTTTTCCCTCAGTTCAGCTACTGAGAGAGCGAGATGTGCTGTCCTCAGCCCAACCCAAGTTAGAGGGACGAAACAATCAACAATTGAACATTCTCCTAACAACTGTTGGCTATTCTTGTAACACTCAAATTTCTATGAGTATCTCTGACTTCCTATAGGGGAGTAGAAATAGCCTAAGCTACTCTATCCCTTTGAGATGTATTTTCTTGTCTCAGTAAACATAATTGAACTCTGACTTCCTTTGCTCAATGCTACATTTAAATAGCTTGCAGTCAGATTATGACATGCTTATCTCTGAGGCCAGACATAGATATATATATGCATTCCTAATAAGGGTTCAGAATAAAATTGTTGTATATCTCTTCACCAGTCTATCCTCCTGTTTTGGTAGTACTTATAGTAATGATGAGGACCATAGTATATATACCGACGTACAATGAAATTAGAGAGTACAAATCGGCACTATTGAGTTGGACAAACCGGAAAACTATTTTTTACTTATGTTACAAAGACAAACTAAAGTAACCTTTCTAGGCCTAATATACGATATATGTGTGCTATACTAGGCCTAGGAATATTATAATTTTTTTTAGCTTCATTTTTTCCGACTATTAAATAAATAGTAGTTATATTATCTAATTGCTTATAACGGCAATCTTCGTACTATGGTGCACATAGTTACAAGAACTATCTAGAGAAGAGAATGGGTTGCTCTTCACACATTGGACTGCAAAATCATGATGAGGTTGAAACTCTTGCCAAGCTTACAGTAAAAGAAGACAATGTTGAACATGATATTAAGCTCAAATAGAATTCTAAAAAGTGCAATTAGATGAAAACTCGTAGAGGAATCAAAGAGAGCAGATATACACACATCAAAAGTCTCCGTGGTGTAGTGGTAAGACACTCGCCTGGCGTTCCGCGAGCGCTATGTCATGGGTTCGTATCCTGGCCGGGGAGGATTTACTGGGCGCAATTCCTTAACTGTAGCCTCTGTTTAACGCAACAGTAAAATGTGTACTTGGATGAAAAAACGATTCTTCGCGGCAGGGGATCGTATTCCAGGGACCTGCCCGAAACGCTACGCGTACTAGTGGCTGTACAAGAATGTAACAACTCTTGTATATATCTCAAAAAAAAAGGATAACATCAGCGGTGTATGCAAGGCTGGCAAACATAAGAACTGCATTATGCACCCCATACCCATCTTGTGGGCGGTAGTGGAAAGGGTTACAGAGGCATTATGTGCCTCTGTAACCCTTTCCACTACCGCCCACAAGATGGGTATGGGGTGCATAATAAATAATTCAGAAACTTGTGTAAGGAATCATTCAAAACCTTGTATTCCTCATATGTCAGACCAATGCTGGAATATGCGGCTCCAGCTTAGAGTCTACAACAAGTCAAACACATAACGAAGTTAGAAAAGGTTTAGAGGTATGCCACCAGATTAGTCCCAGAACTGAGAGGTATGAACTACGAGAAAAGATTGCTGGAACTGAACCTCACGATACTGGAAGACAGAAGAGTAAGGGAAGACATGATCACTACTTATAAAATTCTCAGAGGAATTGACAGAGTAGACAAAGATAAATTGTTTAGCACGGTTGGGACGTAAACAAGGGGACACAGGTGGAAACTGAGTACCCAAATGAGCCACAGGAACATTAGAAAGAACTTTCTCAGTGTCAGAGTAGTTGGCGGAACAACCGTGGACATCTTCAAGAGGAAACTACATAGTTTCCTCCAAGGAGTGCCGGACCAACCAGGCTGTGGTGGGTATGTGGGCCTGCGGGCTGCTCCAAGCAACAGCCTAGTGTACCAAACTCTCACAAGTCAAGCCTGGCCTCGGGCCGAGCTTGGGGAGTAGAACACCCAGAACCCCATCAAACAGGTATCAACCAGTTAACAGATGGAATGCATTAGGCAGTGGTGTGGTGGAGGCTGACTCCATACACAGTTTTAAGTGTAGATATGATAGAGCCCAGTAGGCTCAGGAGTCTGTACGCCAGTTGATTGACTGTCGAGATGCGGAACTAAAGAGTTGAAGCTCAAACCACGTAAGCACAACTAGGTGGGCCAGAATTTGGCTCCAAAATATGGCTCAGGAGCCAGATTTGGGATATTTTGAAAACTACAGGGGGGTTTGGGCAAAATTTGACCTATCGCCGTTTTCAGTAATTGACATATTTTCGGTGTAAAAAGCAGTAATATCAAACTGCAAATATGTGCAGACAGCCAGAATTTGGCTCCAAAATATGGCTCAGAAGTCAGATTTGGGATATTTGCGATATTTTGAAAACTGCAGGGGGGTTTGGGCAAAATTTGACCTATCGCCGTTTTCAGTAATTGGCATATTTTCGGTATAAAAAGTAGTAATTTCAAATTGCAAATATGTGCAGAGAGCCAGAATTTGGCTCCAAAATATGGCTCAGGAGTCAGATTTGGGATATTTGGGATATTTTGAAAACTGCAGGAGGATTTGGGCAAAATGTGACCTATCGCCGCTTTCAGTAATTGGAATATTTTCGTTATAAAAAAGTAGTAATTTCAAACTACAAATATTTGCAGAGAGCCACAATTTGGCTCCAAAATATGGCTCAGGAGTCAGATTTGGGATATTTTGAAAACTACAGGAGGATTTCGGCAAAATTTGACCATCGCCGTTTTCAGTAATTGACATATTTTCGTTATATAAAGTAGTAATTTCAAACTACAAATATTTGCAGAGCCACAATTTGGCTCCAAAATATGGCTCAGGAGTCAGATTTGAGATATTTGGGATATTTTGAAAACTGCAGGGGGGTTTGGGCAAAATGTGACCTATCGCCGTTTTCAGTAATTGGCATATTTTCGGTATAAAAAGTAGTAATTTTAAACTGCAAATATGTGCCGAGAGCCAGAATTTGGCTCCAAAATATGGCTCAGGAGTCAGATTTGGGATATTTGGGATATTTTGAAAACTGCAGGGGGGTTTGGGCAAAATGTGACCCATCGCTGTTTTCAGTAATTGGCATATTTTCGGTATAAAAAGTACTAATTTCAAACTGCAAATATGTGCAGAGAGCCAGAATTTGGCTCCAAAATATAGCTCAGGAGTCAGATTTGAGATATTTGGGATATTTTGAAAACTACTGGGGGGTTTGGGCAAAATGTGACCTATCGCCGTTTTCAGTAATTGGCATATTTTCGGTATAGAAAGTCGTAATTTCAAACTGCAAATATGTGCAGAGAGCCAGAATTTGGCTCCAAAATATGGCTCAGGAGACAGATTTGGGATATTTGGGATATTTTGAAAACTGCAGGGGGGTTTGGGCAAAATGTGACCTATCGCCGTTTTCAGTAATTGGCATATTTTAGCTATAAAAAGTACTAATTTCAAACTGCAAATATGTGCAGAAAGCCAGAATTTGGCTCCAAAATATGGCTCAGGAGTCAGATTTGGGATATTTGGGATGTTTTGAAAACTGCAGGGGGGTTTGGGCAAAATGTGACCCATCGCCGTTTTCAGTAATTGACATATTTTCGTTATAAAAAGTCGTAATTTCAAACTGCAAATATGTGCAGAGAGCCAGAATTTGGCTCGAAAATATGGCTCAGGAGTCAGATTTGGGATATTTGGGATATTTTGAAAACTACAGGGGGGTTTGGGCAAAATGTGACCCATCGCCGTTTTCAGTAATTGGCATATTTTCGGTAAAGAAATTCGTAATTTTAAACTGCAAATATGTGCAGAGAGCCAGAATTTGGCTCCAAAATATGGCTCAGGAGTCAGATTTGGGATATTTGGGATATTTTGAAAACTGCAGGGGGGTTTGGGCAAAATGTGACACATCGCCGTTTTCAGTAATTGACATATTTTCGTTATAAAAAGTCGTAATTTCAAACTGCAAATATGTGCAGAGAGCCAGAATTTGGCTCTAAAATATGGCTCAGGAGTCAGATTTGGGATATTTGGGATGTTGTGAAAACTGCTGGGGGGTTTGGGCAAAATGTGACCTATCGCCGTTTTCAGTAATTGGCATATTTTCGGAATAGAAAGTCGTAATTTCAAACTGCAAATATGTGCAGAGAGCCAGAATTTGGCTCCAAAATATGGCTCAGGAGTCAGATTTGGGATATTTGGGATATTTTGAAAACTGCAGGGGGGTTTGGGCAAAATGTGACCTATCGCCGTTTTCAGTAATTGACATATTTTCGGTATAAAAAGTCGAAATTTCAAACTGCAAATATGTGCAGAGACCCAGAATTTGCCTCCAAAATATGGCTCAGGAGTTAGATTTGGGATATTTGGGATATTTTGAAAACTACAGGGGGGTTTGGGTAAAATGTGACCCATCGCCGTTTTCAGTAATTGGCATATTTTCGGTATAGAAAGTCGTAATTTCAAACTGCAAATATGTGCAGAGAGCTAGAATTTGGCTCCAAAATATGGCTCAGGAGTCAGATTTGGGATATTTGGGATATTTTGAAAACTGCAGGGGGGTTTGGGCAAAATGTGACCTATCGCCGTTTTCAGTAATTGGCCTATTTTCGGTATAAAAAGTACTAATTTCAAACTGCAAATATATGCAGAGAGACAGAATTTGGCTCCAAAATATGGCTCAGGAGTCAGATTTGGGATATTTTGAAAACTGCAGGGGAGTTTGGGCAAAATGTGACCCATCGCTGTTTTCAGCAATTGATATTTTCGGTATAAAAATTCGTAATTTCAAAGTGCCCGGCGCCTTGTTCTTGAAACCCATACTGTAATTGTTTCATGGACCTCTGCAATGGTTATGTGTTTCATAAGGTGGCATTCATTGCGAATATTGTTAAGGTCTATTGTTTGCGTCGGAAAAGTAGTGCTTCAGCTCCTTTATCGACTTGAGTTGTAATTTCCCTTTCATTAATTGGGCAAAAGTTTAAATTTTCTTACGGTTTTTTTGCTGAATATTTTTTCCCAAAACTTCGTGAATTCCTGTTCTTGTTCTCTCTCCTCGTAGAGTTTATTTCCTGTTGCGTCTATGATGTAGGGTGTTTCCTCAGCTGAGTTTCCCATCAGGGTTTTTACTTTTTTTCCGGAACTTTCCTGGGTTTCTGTAGTCGGCTTGGATTTTGCTTATTAGGTCATCCCATTTGTTGGTGTACTCTGTTTTGCATAAATCTTGCAGTTCCCTTCGTAGTCCTTTGCGCTCGTTCGTCCGCTCACTTTGTTTTATGAGTTGTAGAAGATTGTTATAGCTGATTGTTATATCTATATCTCGCTCACACCAGGGGGAATCCTCCCCAGCCCCCTAGTGTGAGGGAGGACGCCCCCCCAGCCCTCTGGTGTGAGGGAGGACGCCTCCCCAGCCCCCCTAGTGTGAGGGAGGACGCCTCCCCAGCCCCTTAGTGTGAGGGAGGACGCCTCCCCAGCCCCCTAGTGTGAGGGAGGGCGACTCCTCAGCCCTCTGGTGTGAGGGAGGACGCCCCCCAGCCCTCTGGTGTGAGGGAGGACGTCTCCCCAGCCCCCTAGTGTGAGGGAGGACGCCCCCCCAGCCCTCTGGTGTGAGAGAGGACGTCTCCCCAGTCCCGTAGTGTGAGGGAGGATGCCTCCCCAGCCCCCTAATGTGAGGGAGGACGTCTCCCCAGCCCCCTAGTGTGAGGGAGACGCCTCCCCATCCCCCTAGTGTGATGGAGACGCCTCCCCAGCCCCCTAGTGTGAGTAGACGCCTCCCCAGCCCCCTAGTGTGAGGGAGACGCCTCCCCAGCCCCCTAGTGTGAGTAGACGCCTCCCCAGCCCCCTAGTGTGAGGGAGACGCCTCCCCAGCCCCCTAGTGTGAGGGAGACGCCTCCCCAGCCCCCTAGTGTGAGTAGACGCCTCCCCAGCCCCCTAGTGTGAGGGAGACGCCTCCCCAGCCCTCTATCTTACAGGGAACTATCCCCAGTCTCTGTACCTAAAGCCTATTAATTTCATTGACGTCAATGAGATAATCCTTTCCCTTAAAAGCAAGTCTGGTGCCCTTGAGGAAATACCAACTTTAATCTACAAAAAAGCCTCCAGATCTTTAGCCCCTGCTATTGCTTTGCTCTTCAACAAGTCACTTGAACTCCAAACCTTTCCAGATATTCTAAAAAAAGCGAGAGTAACGCCTGTCCACAAATGTGGTGATCTCACAGATGTTAACAACTACAGACCTATATCAATCCTGCCAAACTTGTCAAAAATTTTTGAAAAACTAATCTATAAGCAGCTTTACTCATATCTAGCCAAACTCAATATACTTAGCCCTTGCCAATATGGCTTCAGGCCCAAAAAAAGCACTAACGATGCACTTATTAGTATGCTTAACTCGATTCATACAGCTCTTGATAAAAATGAGTTCCCTGTTGGGTTATTTGTGGACCTGCGTAAAGCTTTCGATACTGTCAACCACCAAAACCTTCTTCTTAAATTACATCATTATGGTGTCAGAGGACACTCCCTACAATACCTCAAATCCTACCTTACTGACAGGCTCCAATTTGTTTCTGTGAATAATACAATTTCTCCCACCCTACCCATCAACATTGGTGTTCCCCAGGGCAGCATACTTGGCCCTCTCCTCTTTCTCATCTACATTAATGACCTTCCAAATGCCTCCCAACACCTCAAACCAATCCTATTTGCTGACGACACAACCTTCATTTACTCCAGTCCTGATCCCCTTGCTCTAAATGCCACAGTAAATACTGAGCTAAATAAAGTCCATCTGTGGCTAACTGCCAACAAACTCACCCTTAACATTGACAAAACTTTCTATATTCTGTTTGGTAATAAATCCTCTAATCAAATAAATCTCAAAATAAACAATACCCAAATTTGTAACAAATTAGATGGCAAATTCCTTGGCATTCTCATTGACCACAAGCTGAATTTCCAGGGACACATTCTAAACATATCAAAAAAAGTTTCAAAAACGGTGGGCATTCTTTCTAAGATCAGATATTATGTACCACGCCCTGCCCTGGTGACTCTCTATTACTCCCTTATCTATCCATATCTCAACTATGGTATTTGTGCTTGGGGCTCTACTACCCAAAATCACTTACGTCCTCTAATTACTCAACACAAAGCTGCTATTAGGACAATATCCAATTCTGGCCCCAGACATCATTCGTTACCCCTACTCAAATCCCTGAATATGTTAGACATTAAGTCACTGCACATTCTCTCATGTGTATTATACATATATAAAACGCTAAACTGTAATGCCAATCCTGATCTCAAAAGCTTCATAGAAGGTTGTAACAGAACCCATGAGCACCACACCAGAAATAAATACAGTTTTGATATTCCTAGAGTACGACTTAATCAAACCAGAAATGCTCTACAAATCAAGGGGCCCAGAATGTGGAATGACCTTCCCAACCATGTTAAAGACAGTACCTCTCTCAACCAGTTTAGGTTAAAAACGAAGCTATACCTAATAAATTCCCTGTAACCTACCTTACCACTCTATTGTCAACCCATGTATGTTTTTTTTTTTTCAAATCAACGCTGTTTTAATGTAATTTTCTGTAATAATTTGTAATTGTATTTGTGCTGTTTTTTCAACAATGTTCCCCCCTCTTTTACCTCTATTTTTATTTGTACTCAACGCATTTTTTTCTTTTTACCCATTAGTTTTAAGCTTTAGTCAGTAGTGTTTTTTTTCCTGCCCGAAACGCTTTGCGTAATAGTGGCTTTAGGCATTGTATGTACTAGCTCTATCTGTAAAGCCAACAAACTTTGTAAAATCTCTTTATGTATGTACCTTTGCCTAAATAAAAATTATTATTATTATTATTATTATTATTATTATTATAGTGTGAGGGAGACGCCTCCCCAGCCCCCTAGTGTGAGGGAGACGCCTCCCCAGCCTCCTAGTGTGAGGGAGACGCCTCCCCAGCCTCCTAGTGTGAGGGAGACGCCTCCCCAGCCCCTTAGTGTGAGGGAGACACCTCCGAAGCCCCCTAGTGTGAGGGAGACGCCTCCCCAGCCCCCTAGTGTGAGGGAGACGCCTCCCCAGCCCCCTAGTGTGAGGGAGACGCCTCCCCATCCCCCCTAGTGTGAGGGAGGACGCCTCCCCAGCCCCCTAGTGTGAGGGAGACGCCTCCCCATCCCCCCTAGTGTGAGGGAGGACGCCTCCCCAGCCCCCTAGTGTGAGGGAGACGTCTCCCCAGCCCCCTAGTGTGAGGGAGGCACCTCCCCAGCAGAAGGGGAGCACATGGAGACAGTTGCCAAGTGCGCGCCAGTGAAGGACGACTGTGAAGAACAACTTGGTGTACCCCACTCTCCTCCAGTTTTAATGTTTTACCGGATAACAATACAATATTATACGTATTCAGGTAGTTAACTGGTTCCTCATGCGTTTTACATTATGTGTCATTATATATTAATGTTTGATACATGGACTTAAGTGTATTTATATAATAAACATGGGTAAGGCTTCGTCCACCTTTTAAGGTACGAAAAAAAAGCTGTGGTACATGGTAACTTGTTTTGATCCTTAGTGGTAATAGTTCAAAGTATAAAGTTTGTTAGAATACAAATGCAATTTCATCTGATTTAAAGTCTGTTATTGGGATTCTGATGCGTTTGTATTTGTTTTTTTCCAGTTCAGTGGTGGTGGTTAACCAAATATTTTTAAGATAAGTACCCTTATCCTCCCTTGTATGAGAAACAAGTTGTGTTGAGAGCTAGAGTACACAGTAGAGTGAGAGGAGAGTGTGGTGAAGTGAGAGACAAGTGTGATGAAGTGAGAGACAAGTGTGGTGAAGTGAGAGGAGAGTGTGGTGAAGTGAGAGCAAGTGTGGTGAAGTGAGAGACAAGTGTGATGAAGTGAGAGACAAGTGTGGTGAAGTGAGAGGAGAGTGTGGTGAAGTGAGAGCAAGTGTGGTGAAGTGAGAGCAAGTGTGGTGAAGTGAGAGGCGAGAGTAAGGAAGTGACAAGTGTTGCTGCTGGACAGGTAGAGCTCTTAAATTACTTCTTGCAGACACTTGGAAGGGCTATGTATGGGAGCAGGTGTGGAGTACTGACATTGACGGGTGAGGGGAAGGGAGAGGACAGTTAGTGTGAGGTGTGACAGGCATGAGAGTGAGCCCCCAGAGTGGAGGTGGTGGAGCTGCACTCTTGTGAGAGCTGCCCGGGGACGCTGGCACGTAATACCTCTTAATATGGTAGTTATTAGGCCTTGAATATAATGGTACGAGTGCTTACAACATCATTTTTAGTATTTGGTTTCCCTCTTAAAGTTTTCCAAGTAATAACTAGGCAGCAAAGGTTAGTATAGTTCATTTATTACGCAGTCAAGTCTCTTCGTCAGTGAGTGGTGGTGTGAAGGTTAGAGAGGCACTGGCACTAAAGCACAGAGGCACTGAAGCACAGAGGCACTGAGACACAGAGGCACTGAGACACAGTGGCACTGAAGCACAGAGGCACTGAGACACTGAGGCACTGAGGCACAGAGGCACTGAGGCACAGGCTCAGGAAGTGACTACAGTATATTAGTCTTTCGAAGCCAGTTGCAGTATTGATGTTAGTGCTGTGTTACTGATTGCTCTTTTAGGTGTATTACTTGTAAGCTTATATACAGTATATGCAAGGAAAATTCTGTGTTGAGTTGGCTACTGGCTGGTTATGCTCAGATGAGTATAACTAGATCTGAATAAATCAATTTATAATAGTATGTGGGAAATATTTGACTGCATAATATAGGTGTATGAGAAGATAATGAGAGTGGAAATTAGTGACAATGAACTCAAATAGTGCATAATTGATTTTAATGTGTAGATAGATAGATTCTCTCGTGTAGATAGACTTTCTAGTGTCTAGTCAGAAAAGAATACAAAATTATTGTAACATAATTTGTTGGTTATTTGCATAAGCTCTTGTCAGCTTACTTTAATGTGTAATTTCAACCTAGGGTAAAAATCAAGTACTGTAGAATGTTTTGTGGGAGTAAAACTGGAACATAAGAATATTGTGCAAGATGAGTGACAGACGAGTATTTGAGTCTTTGTGTGTAGACCCTGGCAGGCGAGGTTTCAGCTATGATTCTGCTCTTCTGGTTGATGTGGACCGGGCCTTGGATTTTGATGAAGCTGTCATCCGTTTAACGACCAAATGCAATTCCATCGTCACCCAGCTCCGGACCTTGGGTCATCACATTACTGAGTTCTCAGTCACTGCCACCAAAGTTAGCAGCTTTGAGCCTATATCACCTGCTTCGAGTACCATTAAAGCTATGACTTGTGGAAACACAATAAGGTGCCCCATCATATCTGGCACAAACACACCAGATAGTAGAAACCTGAAGGTCATGGAGGAGCAGTGGTGTGGTCTGAAGCAAAAGAACTATTCAGGCATGGTGGCCGTAGCTCGTCTTTCACGATCATCCATCCCAAGAAATGGCTCTGGTGGGAGATACTCTGTCCGAGCACTGACGGAGGCTCTTCTTGGTCACATTCAGGCATATTTCATGTTTCAATCATACAGTCCGGATTTTCAGTGCTTGACAACCTCAGAAATGGGCAACAAGATTGAAAGTGCAGGAGATGAGTATCTGATATATTTGGTGTACCGTATCCAGCCTCTTGGTAATGCTACTGTACACAAGAGGATCAGAAGGCAGAGTGAGCTGAAGAGATTGGAGATAAACTGGTGAGTCACATGTAAAGCCTTGTAATGTTTGAAGTTTAGCAAGTTTGTAGGAAGCCAATTTTTAGCAAGTTTGGTGACTTCCTAAAGATTGGAAGCCTAACAATTCCAGGAAGATCATAGGATAATAATTTTAAGGAATTTATAGGGTAGGCCTGAGATTTCTAGGGTATTTGTGAGGTAACAATCATAACGAGAAATTAAGAGGATGGGCTGAAATAATCAGTTTGAAAACACCATGAAGCTGCTAGTGTACATGGCAGTTTTAGTGGGTATTGTATGTAAATACTGTACAACCATTGTGCATTAAATTTAAAGATAGGTGAAGGGCATTTTGAAATTTTTTAACTTTAAGTTTTGAAATACATTACTGTACTTTCTCCACTTTCCCTAGTCTCTCTCCCTCTTGGCAAATAAATAAGTTAATCGGTACCATATTTACACACTGGTTAAATTCTTAGTTAGAAAAAGTAGAAGAGGGATAGAACAATTACCAAAAGAGAGAGAACTGAAAAGGGGAAACGGAGCAAGAGTCAGCTGATAGTGTTGTAATAAATGCTGTATGAATGAAATTAGATAGCTTAGTGTATCAGATGTTATATTGCACTTCACTAAGAAATGATCTTGTTAGCCAATTCTTTCCAGCCCATCAAGAGATCCAGTCTACTGTAATCAGAGCAAGATCTCGCTGTCCATTGGTTACCTTTAAATAATTTAAATGGAAGGCAGCCTTGCCTAACTATTGAATATTATGTGAGGGAAAAATATTATTTAGGAATGAACCTCTATTTTCCAATGTTCTTAGTCAATCCTGTATTACCACTATGAATATTTATCCATTTTAGTCAAAGGGATTAGAAAGAGTGCTACATTCACTGTTCTAGGAGATTATGTTTTGGACAGTTAGACATTATATACCGTATATAATATATGTAAAAATTGTACCAAATGCAGTATAAATATGAACAAAATCTAAAGACAATTAGCATGAAAGGGAAAGGTCATTTACATGGCTTTCATATATACTGTACAATACACCAAGCTGCTTCATAAATTTTAGGATAAAATGTGTATCTTTCACAAGTTACTGTTCTTGGAAACTGGTGGTAGTTTTTATCACTTGTGTGAGTAATCAGGTACAAATTTAATTAGAATATTCCTCATTGGCTAAACCCTTTTCTCTGGTAAGAATAACTTTTATAGTGGAGAAACTTATCACTATTTGGTCACTTGTAGCTTAAACTAATTTTGATGCAAGCATTCTAATTAAATAAAAAACATTTAGTTGTCATTTATGTGAATAAAATGTTGAGCAACAATTATAATTCAATAATAAATGCAATAATTAAATGTTTTTAAAAACTAATATAAGAATATCCATTGAAATAATTGTTCCATTTCATGCATTTGAAGGCCCTTTGCGCCAAGTATGGAAAAGAGGCGCCGTCGGTGTACATCTGGTGAGAGCAGCATAAGCAGCACTAGCAGTAGTACCAGTTGTAACACTAGTGGTGGCTCTACCTGCATGACTCCACCTGTGTCACTTGCACCTTGTCTTGTCTCCCAAATAGCAGCTACCACAACACACGGCAGACATTCTGCAAGAAGTCTGAATCCAGGTAAAATGGAATTAGAAAATGGTAGTATGTACAGTGAAGTCTCTCTTAAACCAACTGGTTTGGGACCGAACACTGTGCAGATTCAGTACCTGTACTTTGGTGCAGTCTCAGAATCTTAGCCAAACTTCTCATAACTTTATCATTACTGTTTAGTCTTTTATTTACTCAATTTATTTGTACAATGTTGATATTTAAAGTACAGTACTGTACTTTGTTGTAACAGAATTTACAAATGAAATTATTTAAATGTAAACAATAAAATATATTTTATTTGTATGTATGTCCTAAGATGAGACAGTTACAGTGGTCTCAATTATACAAATTAATTAGCACCAAATGCATTTAATCCTGACTAGTTTTTTTGCCTTATCTTAGCTAAAATGTCTATTTTGTATTTGTTAAAATTTATAGAGCAATGCATTTGGCTTCATTTTTAAATCAAATTCATGTGATAAGTACTGTACCTCTTTCAGGTATTTGCTATGAAAACAAGATAAAAATTAAAATGAAAAGTGGTGGTGTGCTTTTGTTAAGTCAGTCTGGTGAATTAGGCAGCCTCGATCATTCAGATTTCCTGTTCCTGTATGACCAAACTTTGTTATAGTGGCACACTGTTTTTGCACCCTGTCAGTCATTTGTAGTTTTTTATCCAAGTTATGCTGTAATACATACCCGAGTTTACCTAACAGTAGTGGCCTTGACAAGGACAGGAAGCTGGCGGCTTGTTGAAGGTTCCTCCATTTGCCTTTATAATCTTTTCCTGTTCTCAGTTCTACAATGTGCCTTGTCAAGCTTGGAACCTTTGCTCCTTGTTTGTGTTACATTTGACGTTTTGAAGAAATTTTCTGGATCAAAATCCACCAAATTACTGTATTCAGTACAGATATTTTAAAAGTTTCAATGATATCTGTCATCTGGCCTGGTTTGTAATATTGTTAGCCCTGTGGCCCTCAACCGTTCCTGATACGAAAGATGACATCTCTGGAATGATTTCTGTTGCCCGGTGTTGCACTTTCTCCTGAGCAACTATGTCCTTCTGAAGATGGGATCTCCATGCTTGGATACAGTTTATATCATCTTGGCTTTTTTTCTATCACTGATGATTTTTTTTGTTATGCCTACCTTGCCACATAGTTGTCTTCAATATTATGTAGTATTATTACAGGATAGAGTTTGATCACCAACAGTGTTGGAAAAAATGGCAGCAAAATCAGGAACTTTTACCAGTTAATTGTTAGGATACTATATACAGTACAGAACTTTAATTAAAAGCTGCTTTCAAATCTGCTACAGATGCTTGATTTACAGAGAATTGTATGGAATTGCTTGCTGCTTTACATTACGTAAATGCAAATATACTGTATTTTGTTTGGGGATTCAAGCTGTCATGGCCAATATGACAAAAACAATGTGATACTTTAGGATTTAGTTTGAGTTGTCTCTGGGAAGGTCCTCTCAGCAGTTCTTAGAGCTTGTGTGCTGGTGCTGCCAGCCTTAAGATTGTGCCAGGTCTCTTGACCTAGAGGGGAAAAGGACCAATGTTAGTCTCTTTCTATAAGGTGAGGAAAAGCCAGGGAATTGGCTGGCAACTATGGTGACCCAAGGGTGACTGACTGACTTGCACTCTCACTTGCATACCTGCTGCCACCAGTGATGCATAGGCTTCTACAGAGACCTAGAGTTCTGATTTCTAGATGCTGTAAATGGTGTAACATTTCTTGAAAGGTTTTTCTATGGGAGTCTGTGCTTATTTTGTTCCTTCTTGGCGTCAGTTCACGTTTCCTCACAAGTTACCATCTCGGCTGAGTTTGAGTGTCATTCTTTCTGGGATTTCAGTGTCAGTGTCCAGGTAGTGTCCTGGCTTGGTCTCAATGCCAGACCTGTTGAGCATGTGTCTTGGCTGGCCCCAGGTGACCTGAGCTGCTACTTGGTGGTATGTATGAGTACTGGAGCATGATTTTTTGCCCTTGGCAAACTATCATTTCAATTATTTTATTTTTGTTTTCTAATCAAGATTAATGGTTTGTTTTGCTTTGCTTGTACTTCAATTTATCTCAGTATTAGTATTTTGTGATATCTCGGTGTATTTTGTGAGGTGCTCCCCTCACCAGATTCTTTTCCTGGCATTCGGTAGGCCTGGAAAGGTTATGAAGCCTGAAAATGTTATGGTTTTATCTGTGGTACTAGAGCCTGATGCACTAGGAAGCTACTGAGTGTTGCCATAGAAAATCCATTTTATTACAGTATTTTAGTGCTTGATTTTATGTTTCAAGATAATCTACGCCTGGTGAATGGAAATACCTCCATTAATCAGGTCTGATCAAAACATCCACTGGGTAGTAAAATTTAAGAATGCAGGTACAGCATTCATAATATTTTTGAAATGCCATTGTACATGTTGGTTACAAAATTGTTTTCCTGTTATAATTTTCAGAATGTTGAACATACAGTAGTTGGAAATTTAAGCTTTCACATATTTCAGGTTGTACAGTGAATGATGGGTTTGGTTTAGACTTGACCAATTGGTCTACACCAAGTGCACTAAAGGCTATTCATATAAGAAGTACTGAAAATAATCTTGGCTTCCACAAAACTCCCATGAACCTCAGGAGCAGGAAAAGAGAAATACCTAAAAAATCTACAAGGTAGTGTGTTTTAGTTTTGTTGTATGCACTGTGTATATTAGATATTTTATTATTTTACAATAATTATTCTTACATGCAGAATTGAGGAAGTGTGTAAATTTTTAAATGTGCATTGTGGTCAGATGAAGAGCATAAATCTTATTTAAAAAATGTCCATGGTCACAAGCATTTCAGATTTGACACTCTAGCATAGCTCATATCCTTCAGTTCAAGAGCCCATTTAGTAGAATGCCTCAGTGCACACAATCACTGTATATGTTATCTTTAATCTGATTCATGTTTGTGTATGTTTAGAGTATTTGTGACTGGTGGTAGAATTTAAAAAACAAAATGAACATCAATTCATTTGTACACACAGATTGAAGAATGCTAAAGCTTCAGTGCGGAGGCCCCAACATAAGCTATCAGCGAGACGGCTTCCATAACAGTACTGTACGGTGCAGTAATTACTTTTATCAGCAAGCTGGCAGATAATCTGTACAGTAAATCAAAGAACTGAACTCTTATTTTTTTTTTATAACAGTTATGTGAATTTCAGCCAATGTGAGAAAAGGTAAATAACATTCATTACTCAATATTTATCAGTGTAGTAACATATTAGAAAAATGTGCCCCAGCTTTAATATTTGCTCGGTTGATCCCAAAGTTGAAAAAACACAATGTGGGTCAATACTATAATGCACCCTGATACTTACGTTATTAAGGATCCTTCTTGGTCCAGATTATGTATAAGCATCATTATGCATCAAATCATAAGGATTTGGCAGCTTTCAAACTGAATAAAAGTACAGTATAATATATACGAGTACTGTACTTTGACAGTTGAACACATGATGGCATATAGGATATTACCAATGACTTTAAAAGTGTGCCAATATTAATAGGGATGTATTGGAGGATGCTAGTTAAATTAACAAAAACAAGACACCTCACAAAATAGTGAAATTTGTTTAGAGTACTGTATTTTGAGTTGGATAGGTTTGGTTAAAGTGCAGATAAAAATAATTTGATCTCGTTAAATGAAAGGTTTTTGGATTTATCTTTCACTGGGAGTAACTTTTTTTTAAATCTGCCTCACTTTTAAAGCTAGTTTATAATGTATGTATGTATGTAAATATATTAATGTTTTCTGTATTGCAACAGTACATACAAACTCTTCCAAATAATACAAAGTGTGTCTTACTAGATATTCTGCCTCATATCCCATTCAATGATGCCTTGCTGTCATAGTGGCTCAGTGCATACAAAAGTGTGTAGTGTACTAAAATTATATATTAGATTTGTTATATTATAGATATTATATTATAGATATTTGATTTAGATATTATATTATAGATATTTGATATTATAGATATTTGAAAGAATACTACTTATAATTACTGTATGTATAATGCTCTTAATTGAATATTAGCTGAGGTTTCTCAACTTTTGATATTAAAAGAAATGTAATTGATATTTGAACAGAATAAAATGTATTCTGAGGTACTGTATATATTACTGTATATTGAATAGGAGAGGTGTATATTTTAACAAGAGGATAGTGTACTATATGTTGGCTATACAGCCCTGATTTATATTTGTTTATGTTGTGCATAATAGTAAGTCTCACTAATAAAATAAATCATTTGAGGATGGTCAGTCATTCGTACTAGTACGAAATCTGTACTAGTTTTGATTGGCTTCTTCTTAGATGATACTAGCTCAGTTTGTCACTCTTGGTGACAAAATGTTCAATACTTATATGTGTAATAAATTTTATAATAGGCCTCTATGACCCTTATATCAAGGTAGTTATAGATGTTGAATATTAACCCCTTACTAGTGATTGTCATTACAATATGATATTTAGTTTTATAACTGATAAAGCTAACCACCGATAAGATTTAAAATGGTTTCATACTTTGTGAAAATAAGATTTATCGCTTACACTATTCTTCTTAATTAGCATGAAGACAAATGCACTTTCTTCTTGGCATTATTTCCCATAAACAGTTTCATATTCTCCTGACACTTCTTACTCAATTTTTCTATTGTTTTTCTTACCACCCTTGATTTTTTTTTTACCCTTCTCGTCTACACTTTTTATTCTTCACATGTCCAAATTATTCAGGTATTCTATCCTTTATTTCCTTTCAATTTCACTTATTTTTATTTTTTTTTTTTTTTTTGTCTTTCTGACAAATCCTTGCTTAGTGATGACACTCCAGAACTTTGGTCAGTATCTCTTTTGTTAATTGATTTTTTTATTCAAAATGTTTTTAAAGGTGTCAAGGTTTTGTAGTTAGACATATTTTTTTTTAGGAAACCCCAGAAAAATCTTATGCTATTAAATAAGCGAGTGAGTGGCCAATTAATAAACCTGAACCACCAACCACAATTATAACTACTGCTGCAAACTCCACAACCACCACTTCATACAACTCAGTCACAATCATAATCCTACTGCAACTATAATTAATATTAAACACTATAGTAGGCACAATTACAAACACTTACACCACAATTATCACTCCATCCACCACAACATAGCCATCACTATAACCACCACCATATCAACATGCCTGCTGCTACAAGTATACAATCACGTTCTACAACTTTTCCAGTGCCTTGCTCCTCTAAGGAGCCAATTACACTCAGCATCGAATTCAGCATCCACACATCTGATATAAATATACACAAGCTGAGCTCTGAACTCACTTGGGCTCCAATCGGCACCAGAAGAATACCTCTAGTCTCTTATTCTCCATCAACGCATTCAATCTTCACCTCTGCTGGAACTTCACCTCAAGCAAGTCATTATCTTGCTTCCTGCTATAATATTCGTAATGTTCAAATAATATACTTGTTGTTATTACTGTGTACTTTACTTGCCCTTTCATCTAGTGGTCACCCTGGTGCCAATACTTAGATAGTATTGACACAGTATTATATCACTACTGCATCTACTGTTAAAAGTATCAGTACCAACACAGCACAATCACCATAACATTCAAGAAAAACTATCCTAAACCATCTTGTCCATACAATAAAAACCATGCTATACCCCCCAGAAACATGGCTTCATGCAATGAAGGAGTGTGCATCCTTGCATCACCTTTCATTACCCTGCACACTGAAAAGTCATATACCACCTTCCTAGATCTGAAGTCTACCTTTGATATTGCAAACCCATATGTCATTTTGATTTAGCTTCCAAAAATAAATATTGGTGGTCGTTTTTTGTTTTTTTTTTTTTGGAAAAAAAAAGGTTGCTCAACTTAAGGTTATTTGACCAACAGAAGGCCATCTGTATTGTTCCAGGGGAAATGGAGTGTAACAAGAGACTTTGAACTAGGCACACCATAGGGAGGTATCCTCAGCCCTACCTTATTTAATATTTTAATAAATGTGCTATTAAGTCATGTGCCTAACAAACCCAGTGTGCACAGTAGCTATACTAATGATAAGGATACATACCACTTGGTATGTTAACATGCAAGACACTTGACTCTGTATTATACTCTTGTCAGGTTTGTAAGGATCCTGTAAGGCAAGATGTATTTTTATGACACCCATGTTGCATTGATTTTCCTAGATTGTTCACTGAGATGGTGAATGATTCTTTCCCTTAGGATTCTCTCCCTGAGCTTGCAGATGCACGAGGTCAAACTGATCAGGCTGTAGTTTTCTGCTTAGCCCTTTCTGACTTTTTTGAAAATAGGAGTGACATTTACATATTTCCAATCAAGGGGAACTATCCCTTGGTCCAAAGATTTTCTGAAAAGTAGTTTCAATGATAGATATAGTTCATCTGCCAGTTCCTTTATCTGAATTTACCAGACAGCCACTAACACTACTGGCCATGATGGACAGGAAGGTGGTGGCTTGTCAAAGGTCCCCCCATTTGTCCTGATGATTTTTTTCCAACTGGATTTTAAAATTCAGCCGTGTTTTGGAATTTACAGCTTTAGCAGATAGCTAGTTCCATGGGTTTATGGATGAACCAGTATTTATGGATTGAAAAAAATGGATGAAAAAGCATCTAGTTTTCTGTCCTACATTGAGGCTTGTTAAGCCTGAAGCATTTGTTGGTCCTTGTTTGTTACATCTGACCTTTTAAAGAAGTTATTTACCTGAGAGCCACCAACACTAGTGGCCTCGATGAGAACAGGAAACCAGCGGCTTATCAAAGGCCCCCCCCCATTTGCCCTAATGATTTTTTCCAGTTGTATTTTAAAATCCAGCAAAGTTTTGGCATTTACTGCTTTGGCGGGTAGGCCTTCCACGGGTTTACAGCCTTATGGGTGAAAAAGCATCTCCTGGTTTCCTGTCTTGCATTGTTATTTGTTGAGCTTGAACTCGTTGCTCTTTGTTTGTGTTACATCTGGCCATTTGAAGAAATTGTTCGGATCAACGTCCTCAAAATTGTTCAGTGTTTTAAAGGTTTCGATGAGATTCACCCTGTCATGCCTGTTTTGCAGTGTTATTAGCCTGGTGGCTCTGAACCGTTCCTGATATGTGAGATGACTAAAGCTCCGGTATGATTTTTGTTGCCCGGTATTGCACTTTCTCCAGAGCAGATATGCCCGTCTGATGATGGGGTCTCCATGCTTGGATACAGTAATCCAAATAGGGGCACACTAGAGATTTATACAGTTCATTATTGTATATATACACTTCATAAATCATTACCTTCTTTTCCCTATTCAAAAGTACGTTTGATTATTCCAAGGGTTTGGTTAGCTTTTCTGACTGCTGCACCCCACTTGTTGTGCAACAGGTGGGTAATATGAAGGAAGATTACAAAGTGAAAATAAACAAAAATGGGTATTAAATTCATCTAGCCTATGCAATAAAGCCACTATATTTGGCTTTATAATGTATAATAATATACAGTACTGTATATTTAAAAAAAAATATTGACTACATTGTATATACAGTACAGCACTACAAGATGGGGATGATATTGCTACAGTATATCATTCATAAAGATAAGGTCAGAGGTTATTGATCCAGATAACATCTTTAAAAGGTGAGATGTAACAAACAAGGAACAATGGTTTCAAGCTCAACAAGCTACAATGTAGGACAAAAAATGTGAATATTTTCACCCACAAGGGTATGAACCCTCGGAACTTCCTACCCGCCGAAGCCGCAGATGTCAAAACACTAGACTTAAAATCTAGCTGGATTAAATCGTCAGAAGTGGTGTTGACCTGTGACAAGGCATCGGCTTCCTGTCCTCATCGTGGCCACTAGAGAGAGAGAGTGGTCCTCAGGTAAATTCAGGTTATAGGAGTGCATAACTCAAGAGAGCCGCCAGCGCCATCTCTTGAGCAAAAGCAGCTTCGTCGGTCTGTGCAGATGCCAACGGAGCCTTTAGTTCATTATTTATAATATTTTGGCAGTATGGAGTGAGGAAGAAATGGTGAGGGACACCATGGGATACTATATGGTGTTAGTGTTGGTGACGGTGAGCTGTGGGTGTGGGGCCCAGCTGGTGGTCAACGTTAACACCCAGGTCAGTACAAGTGTCACTCACACTCATACACATACACACCTCCCACAATGATAGCTATCTTTTCTTCTCAATATCAAAGCAGGGTATTGTAAATCTATAGGTTAGGCTGTGTTATCGTGGTAAGGGCATTAATTTTAATATTACACAAAATTGTTAATATTTTCTTGTGCACTGGGGAATGTCGGCTATAATAGCGGGCTCACTCATACAAATTTGGACAAAAAATATAATGTATAATCTCTGTGATGGATTTGCAGTAAAGTATATGTATGTGTTTCTGATAACATATACAAATATAAGCATTAGCGAATCTCTGCTAATTACACAGTCCATTAGGGTCTTGACGCACAGTCAAGAATTCCGGGTTCGAATCCCAGGCGGAACAGAAATGGTTGGGCCGAGTCCGTCTAATTACCACAAGCTACACAAGCTTCACAAAGCTTCCTGGCAATACGTTAGTAATGAATAAATATGATATGTTCGGCTGACCTAACCTAACCGACGCTTGGAGCGTCGACTTTATTAGGTAACACCAGCTCTTTATTTTCGTCTAATTTCTTTATAAAAAGATACTTTTTCAGATTAAAATTGTTTTTTCGTGTTGTACATATATTTAATGAGTAAATATATTTATTCATTACTAACGTATTGCCAGGAAGCTTTTTGAAGCTTATGTAGCTTGTGGTAGCTTGCGGTAATTAGACGGATCAGTTGGGCCCATTTACTTTCACCTAATGTTCCTGTTGTTTTGTTGTTATAGATTCAGCTACTTGGAACAAGTTCCAAGTAGCACGGGCTATGGTGAGTCCGTAGTGGACTTGCCTGGCACAGGAGCGGTGCTTCAATAAATGTAATGTTCCTATTCACCTAATAGTAAATAGGTACCCAGGAGTTGGTCAGCTTGTGGGGTTGCATCCTGGGCGGGGGAAAGGACCTCGATATAATCCTAATATGTATAAATACAACAAATGAACAAATCCACAGATTTGTGAATAAATACACTCTGGCTTCCTGTTCCCCTGACAATGAATTATTATTATTATATTGCTGTGTGTAGTTTTACACATAGGTATGTAAAACTTTTTTGTTTATCGTAAGTGGATGAAATGTACATTGATCTTTAAGAATTTACATCTCCAATCAATGTGGCGAGTGTCACTGGAAACCATTAATACTGATATATCTTTGTTCTCCTGTAAGAATGTTTCTTGTAACGTATTCACAATAACGCTTATACTGTGTCTCTTTCTGAAGACATGTAATATTTTTGGCTTGATTAGAATATGTTAATTACACACTACATTGGCCAGTGCATAGGGTTCGGTGCTCCATGACTGACAAGCCACTGGAAGCAATTATTAAAATAAACGTATCTTTGCTTGAGCTTTAGATATGACCATGATAAAGGATTTAAAAAGAAGCTTAATAAAAAGATAAGAATAAAAGTAACTGCAGAAGGCCTATTGGCCCATATGAGGCAGCTCCTAGCTTGTACTGTACAGTATTTGTCTTTCCCGAGACAAATAAGACAGTTACGTTTATTAACGTATCTGTGAAATAAACATTGTTCTGATGGAGTGTGCTGCTCTGTTGATCAATCTGTGTGGGCTCAAAGCACGGAGGGTGATGAAAAGCAACTTTTATAAAATTACATACAGGTACAGATATTTTACATATGTATCTACATATATATTTAGGTAAATTCAGATAAATCTTTGGTGTTACTTAAAATATTTTTCTGGTAGAGATTCTACTTATAGATTATGTTTGTCTTTCTTGTGACATAAATAATTAATATTTATAAACTTAAGATGTTTTCAACAATTTTCTTCAGGTGCTCATCTGTTCCAACATGACTGAACACTTTTTAAATCCTTCATGAGGGTTAGATCCCACCAAACTGACCCAACTGATATTTGGGTCAGATCCCAGTATGGTTCAAAACATATATAGTATATTTATACACAGGCTTCCTGTCACCAACAAAATTAATTATTAATTAATATGTTGCTCTTTGTATATTTTCTGGTTATAAAGATAATGAAATTGATCACAAGTACAGTGGACCCTTATTTAACATGTTTATATAGGTATGGGTGGTCATATATGAGCTAATGTTATATTAAAAAATTATATTTGCAACAAAAACTGACTATATATATAATAATGAAGTAATATGTTGAATTATTTGAAATTAATTTCTGAACTTTTGTCCTTAATCAGCATATATAAAGTACATCTGGGAAGTTAATAAAAAAAAGTGTATATAAAAACAAAATTTTAAGATTGTTCATGCATTTTTAAGTGCAGTGTTTTCTCGAGTATTTCATGCAAAATCTCACCAGGTGTACTTGTCTGTATGCTGATTAAGAATAATGGATCAAAAAACATATGTTGTCCCTTTTGGGACAGAAAGCCTGTTAAGCATATAGGTCTCCATAGGCCAATAACTGACCTTCACAAGAATACAACCCCACAAGTTGCCTAACTCCCAGGTACTGTATTTGTTTACAGCTAGGTAAACATAAGTACTGTACATGTATTAGAAGTAGGAAAGTTGCACAAACGTCGCACTCTGTCCAAGTTCCCAGGACCGTCCTGCACTGACCACTTCACCATAGGTTATAATTATGAGAGACAGTTGGTAAGATTATCTTTGAATACACTTTCTTCATTGGTGTGCAGCTATCATTAAAGAGGTCAATTTGCTAGTGTGAAAAAAATATATATCATTTGTTTATATACTGTTAGGTACCCCAGGAATTAGTCAGCTTATTGTGGGGTTACATCCTGGGGAGGGTCAGTAGTTCAACCTTAGGGGAGGGGGAGGACCTCGATATAAGCCAGACATGTATGTACATATATATATATACACAGGCTGCCTGTCCCCAGCACAATGAGTTATTTTTATATGTCCTGTATATGTGGCAGTTCATGAGTTCTGTACTGCTGGTCTTGTGAAACAGTGGATTTCTGCTGAAGTGAAGGATAGTGCTTGGTTTGTTTGCAATACTATACAATATATTATTTTGTGAATGATGTTCTTAATGGTTAACTTAATATTTAACAATTTTATTTAATATTGATAACCTTTGTGTTTCTCAAATTTTATTGTGGTTAATGCCTTCATGCCCCATTAAAGGTAGGAAATGGGATAATGTAATGTATGCAAGTTTTTAAAAGCTTGTTATTTTGCAGAGTGGCGAGGTTTTCAAGGAAACAATTACTGCAAATATTTCTGACGATTCAGTTGTACTAGAATTTCCTCAGAATGATGGTACATATATCACACAACTTATTGACTTCAAACAAGTGAGTGAAATAGTAGCATTAATTACTGTATACATATACAGTAATACAAGGCATATTTTTATATAGTATATAAAGCATATTTTTAGCTATATGTTATGTGTAGTCGTAAAACTGTGTGTAAACTGTCACAGTTGAACATCCAAAATCCAAGATAGCCATGCCTAGCACATATACCTTGATATTTTTGTATAATGCTGCATGCTTTTGATTTTAGCCTTAAATACAGCATGTGGTGTATAATATTGCAATCGATCTGTTAGTAACTTTATTCATAAATGTCTGTTTTGTACATTTACAGTTGTTAGCTTGAACAAACTTGGTGAATTAATTATCTAAGAGAAAGCCATAACATCATGACATGAAATATCTGATGATGAGAATACAGTTTAAACTAATATAAACTAATCATTCGATGAATTAATATCAACAGATTCTAGGGCTATCCCAGAACAAAATCATTCTCAATACACGGTTCATGCAACATAGGTCTGACTTTAATAGAATGCCTGGTGACAGATAGTAGTGGCAGTCAGGTGACCAACTAGCAGTTCGTAGGTAGTGAGCTGTTTGCTTTCAAGTATTGTTTGGAGGAGATTCGGTGATAAATTGATGATTCCCATGTTTCCCTTCCTCCACATATAGCCCGGCAGAAACATTTTTAAAATACTGTACACGCATTGTTAAAGATGAGTGGGTCATTAACCCGTGGTTGAGTGTAACATTCTTAAGAGAGCTAGATATTGCTTAAGGCATACTTAGACATAATCTTTGACTGATATAATCTTTAATTTGCCACCAACAGGAGTTGCAGATCTTTAAGGTGATTGTCTTAGGCGAGGAAGAACTGGGTCAGAGTCAGTATCAGGTCATGTGCTTCATTTTGCGATTTTTCAAGAGCAACTTCATTTCTTCTGATGCAATGTCTAAGCTGAGGCAGGTAAGATAATAAATTATTGCCTGTGCAGAAAGATTACCTGTTTTCTTATTGATTAAAAAGTAGCACCACTACTTTTCTACTTTACGCTACTCAACCACTGCCTATTGGGCTACTCAATCATGCTACCCCTGCTTTGAGGATCTTGCTCAATGCAGGGGTAGCATGATTGAGTACCCCAATAGGCAGTGGTACAACTGTAGGCCAAGGGTTCTTTATCACTAGTCATTATATTCTGCATTGCTTTAACTCTACCCATCTATACTTTAATTCTTGCCAACAACAAATCTCCATATTTGTCAGGGAATTGAAAGGGAAGAAAAATAGAAAGACTGGAGGATCTGACGAGTGTCATATCATTTTCCCTTAGAAATGGGCTTTTCTTATGCTAAATGTATTTTATATATTAATTGGCTCCTTGACTTGCTCCCCACTTATATAACAAAGGAATGATTGGAGGACTAATTTTCCATTGTTCTTGGAAAAATGCCCAAAAGTTAACAATTTTAACTATAGGGAGTCTAATGTAGTCTTTGATGTGTCATGAGAAAACCCATCCCTGAATCTTGGAAGATGGAAAAATTACCCATAAGAATATGCCCAAAATAGTAACATTGAACAGTCATGAAACAGCTTTGAAGATGTAGGACATTGTTTTAGTAATTTAAAGGCTCAAGCAATCGGCAAAAACCATATTTCGATCTACCCCAAATTAAACATTTGCTATAACACAGACCCTTCAAATAAGTCAAAACTCTTCAAATTTAGAAGACTGGAAAGCCACCAAGATTTGCTCTAAACTCAAAATTTAGATAAAACTGATTTGGATAAATATTTTGTATATAGAGCCAGTAACTTCATTATTTACCAATGAGGAATATTGTAAACCAGACACTTGGTTCGAGTTCTTATTGCCACAGTTTAGCTACGCAATTCTCTGTGTAGGCAATGTATGATTCGTTTACTTTCATAAATAAATTCTTCAGTTACTGTCTCTTCTTGTCTTTCCAAGCCTTTCTTTTAAGATTTTAGTTATTGAATTTAGGTAGATATGGCATGTTTTATTGATATTTTTTGCAGAAAAATCCTGGCACTGTTCGAACTCCAGAAGAGGACCGAGGAACAGAAGAAATAGAACTTGATGTGAGTGTGGACGTAACTAGATCAAATATTCTTTCTCCACACATTCCACAAATGTGTGCATCAGCTGCTACTTCCACTTATGCTTCAGACCGAGATATTAAACTGTGGGCTACACAAAGAAGAGGTAATTAATGTTTTAGTGTAAGGAGAAATGGTAAATAATTTACTTTTATTGCTGCTGGATTTTGTTTTAGGGATTCCGTTGTGGTTCGTCCTTCAAAGTCGATGGAAACCCTTTAATGTCATTAATTTCTCTGGGAGTGGGCTCGAAGATGGTCGATTAGTGCAATCCAAGCTCGGAATTTTCAGTTGCAGTGAGGACATGGAAGTGTGGGCTCCTAACAAGGGAAGCCACAAGCCCAGGACTTGTAAAGCGACTGTTCCTCTGCATCATCATTCAGTCTTACTATTTGTAGGCTGCTACACTAATATGAACTTGTCTATGCCATGCAGAGAACTCCTTGGTAATGCTCAACCAACTTTCAATTTGCTGCAGTTCTTGAAGGTATCCTTAAATTATTTCTTTTGACCTCCAAGAGAACATTTTCCGTTTTAGTTCACCGTAGAACATCTTTAGGAGTCGCTCATCAGGCAGGCATTCACACATCATAGCCAACCCAACTGAGCTGTGCCTTGCAAAGCATGGTGTGGATACTTGTCATGCCAGCCTGTGCAAGAATGTCTGTATCTGGCATTTTTTCCTGCTTCTGTATCTCGCCCTAAGCAGCTTCCACAGATAGCTCAAATGGAAATGGTTTAGCTTTTTTGCATGGCAACTATAGCCAGTCCAGGTCTCACAGGCTTAGAGGAAAGTTGGCAGGATGACTGCCAAGTAGACTTTCAGTAGACTTTGTGTGGTCTCAGTCTTAATGCCTTTTCATTCGCAGACATTGGATTGAAGCTTTCCAAATGCTGTGCTAGCTCTGGCAGTCTCGGTGTACACCTCTTCATTGATATTGACTTCTTGTGATAGTGTGCTGCCGAGATATGTAAACCTGTCTACAGTGAGCTTTTGACCACTGACAATTACATCCAGGCTAAATTAGAACCTTGGTCTCTTTGTTGGAGAGGATGAGGCCAAAGTTTGTGCAAGCCATGAAAAAAAGATCCATGATGTATTATATGGCAGCCTTTGTAGGGCACAGTCATTCACAAATAGAAAGTCACAAATGGTCTCGATCTTGGAATTTGGTTCTGGACTAGAGCCTCCTCAAGTTGAACAGCTTCCCATGATAGTAGTAACGGAGGTGGATCCCAAAATCACTCTCTAAAAGCATCGATCAACATGGCAGAGAACATGTACCACTTAGATGTAAATACAGTACAAGGAATAAGAAAAAATAACAGAAGTTGTAAAAGTTTAAAAGACAAGAGGTCAAGTAAGAAGCAATTGATGTGGCGAGATGTAGTTAATGAAGGATAAGGAATTTGCACAACTTACATGATTACAGTACAGTACAGAAGAATTTGTCAAATGAAAATGAAGACTCACAAAAGTACTGTAGTGTATAAGGAGCATTATGATAAATGAAAGAATTAATTGTTGAATACAGAACAATCATACAAGATTTTTTTTAAGTGGAATGAAAAGTTTATGGGCATGAAAAGTTACATTGAAAGGAGACAAGGAAACTTGAGAAAGTAGTTGCATTGTAAAGAACAAATCCACAAGGGCAGTGATGAGGGTTTGAACCTATGCACGGAATGTTCTCGTCACGGCCCCTGTGGGTTTGTTAATTTGATATATCACGCTATTAGTGATTTCTGTGTGTAGTGTAGTGGCATTGTACTAGAGTATGGAAAGAGCATTTTAATAACACCTTCCCACTCTCGGTGCACACACCCCAACCCACCCCTAGCTGCGCCCGGCGGTTCCCGTGAGCGGTCCCTGGAGCGCCCACCCACACTAACATTTGTACTCTTTCCAGTATTCTGACCTCAAATTCTGAGCCATGTCATTCATTATGGTATCAAATTGTTCGGCTCAATTTAAAGGCGCATATTTTAAAACTAGTCCCATAATAATTAAACAACAAATGGAATTTTAAAAATATTTTATTTTGGCACGCTCATTACCACAGGTATTTATGATCTTTCCATTGTTCTGACATCAATTGTCATACTACATCGGTCATTTTGATATAAAATTGTTCGCAATCTAAAGGTGTGCATTTTAAAACTAGTCCCATAATAATTAAACAATAAATGGAATTTTAACAAATATTTTAATTTTGGACGCAATATGCATCCCTGCCACGCATCGGTAAGATTATTAATGGATGCAAACTGCGTCGCTGCCAGTCAAAAGTGTTAAGTATTAAAGACAGGTACATGTGTTTTATTTTATTTATTTATATACAAGAAAGACATTAGGTTTGTGAGAGTACATAACATTGGTGTTCTTACATTCTTGAAAAGCCACTAACATAGGGTTTTGGGATGTAGTAATAAGTATGGGAATGGAAACAAATGTTGAGAATGTATTTTATTCATACTTAAATTTATGGTTGACTTTCAGAACTTGATGGTGATTGGTCATTAGTGAGTGATGTGACACACCATCTCCCTACACGTGGAGTGGCCAGGTGTGGAGATGGTGGCCGAGAATTCTCAAATCCATGTGCTTGCCATTACCAGGTATAGTATGCAATCTAAGATTGTTGTTGTTGAAATCAGTAGGGGCCTTGAGGAGTATGCAAACCCACTCACTTGGTACTCCCAAGCTGGGTGCCCTAGGCTTAGACCACTGTACCATGACACAGTAAAACCAATGCAACCTGGGATACCATTGAATCCACTAGGAGTCCCAAGACTCCTAACCAGAGCCCAAACCAGGGGCTACACACACTGCCCCCCCCCCCCCATGTACTCTGGCTTTGTGGTCCAGTAGTAGGAATCCCAGGTTGCATTGCTCTTACCATGTCATGATGTAGTAGTCTAGGGCACCAGCTTGGGAGTACCAAGTGAGCAGGTTCGAAGAGCATTAGGAGCCGTGAGCATCACGGCTCCTAATGCCGGCACACGCAGCATGAGCTCGCAGCACTGCTGTTCAGCTTGTGACCACAGCATCGCCTAATAATGTCAAAATATATATATAACTTGTATTATTTAGCCATGATAGTATTACAGAAGAGCCTGAGTGTGATAATGACTGTGCACAATGTTCAAATATTAGTGATTCAATGCTGTTCACAATGTTCACAGCGCTAGCCACAGCACCACAGCATTATTTCGTCTATCTAGGAATCTTCAAACGACTTCTTAGGTTCCTTTGCAAAATAAACTTGTGGTCAATTATGTATGTACAAGATTTAGTGACCAGTATTGTGATAACAGCAGGATTGTGGTGGTGATAAGCACTGTGCTTAGTATTGTGGTGAGGGAGCGAGGGAGAGAATCGAGGTAATCTCACTGTGTGGCAGCCACTCTTCTTTTACTCATCATTCTAGCTTAGTGGTACGCTATGGTGAACACATTTGTACATGGGTATATACAATGTGTGTGTGTAGTGTAGTAACAGCAACAGGAGTATGTTGGGAGGAGCTATTTTGTTGATGGAGGTGACGTAATCGTAGCGTCGTCTGCTGGCTGCTGTGTGATTTCTCATGCAGTGTATCGTGGCCACTGTAAGGTTTGGACACAATACTGGCTTACTTGCATAGTTCTGGTGAATAAAACGTGTAGATAGGTATACATAGCAAGTGTACATAGTGTAATACAAACAATAACAGTATGGTGGGAGGAGGAATGTTGGTGAGTAAGATGTTGGAGGAGTGAGGGAGAGACTGGATGTTGGAGGAGTGAGGGTGTGGCAGCTGACACTCGCGGAGTTCTGAGTGTGTTCATGGTGAATGTATATAGTGTGTGATAGTGTATAGTGTGTAAATAGACTATATATATACATAAATTAGCATAATACAATGGAAATATGTGCCGGATATGTGTACACATGTCATGCACGTAACAGTGTCTTCGGACAGTACGGATGTTCTACTGCCATAATATAGTGTATGTGTTCATTATACATAGAATTGGCACGTAAAAGTATATAAAATGTATTTGGAACTGTGCGCAGAAAATGAACAAAAATATATTCGCGGCAACTTGCACATCCTGCCCCGAGTGACCTACTGGCCCTGGGGGCATATGCCATGGGCGACCAGGGAATGATGACATCACGCACGAACTTACGAACCCCATAGCAGCTAAAGTACTTACAGTTTTGACCTTCTGTTACTATACCCTTACTCAGGGAAGGGTTTTTGACACTTAAAAAACAAAGTAATTTTTTCCAGAGATTTTATTTCCTGTGCACTGCGGGGGGGGGGGTTATCATATTTGGAGGTTGCGCAGTATTAAGACTGTGTGTGATGGAAGAAAGATAAATGGTAAAATAAATCTTAAATTATGCAGTTAAAAAAATGTTAAGTTTAATGCACAATAGAATAGCATAAAGATCATAAAAGCAGAATGAGAGAATAAACTATGGTATGGTGACTTTTTAAGGTGTAGTTCAGGATTCTTTTGAGAGTAGTTAACATTCTTTGTCTTAATTTTCATGTTCTTGCTGGTGACTGCCCGCTTCTTGCCCACCTTTTCCTTTTCATGTACAGGATTTTGTAACTTTTTCCTTCTTTAGATGCAATTTTACTTCTTACTAAATTTGGTTCAGCCTTAAACTCCACATGGAATTTCTCACAAGTTCACAGTGTGTGTGACATTGTCACATTAGTTAAGAACAGATAATTCTCACAGCACTCGCCAGAGATGCTCACTCATGTGATTGCTCACCATAATATATCTTAAAAATGATTAGACTTTAAAGTTTTGTGTATGATAATACTTAGTGGACAATTGTTTTTCTATTTAAGGTATGCATTGCATGGTATCCTTGTGGCCTGAAATACTGCAAAGGAAGGGACAATTCTGGCAAAGCTGTGTCATACCGCTGTGGCATTCGCACCTGCCGCAAGTGTCGGAACTTCAGCTACTTTGTGCCGCAACGACAGCTGTGCCTTTGGGATGACTAAATTGAATTCTCGAAGTTGATTAGTTGCTTCAGATATGTCCCTGGTAAATTACTGGTGTGAACCATGCTGGAATTTATCTGGGATATTATTAGCTGCATACTAGTTTTTGTATCGGTTTAGGTTTTTGCTGCTAATTATATCGTGCCATATTAAATTTTATTTTTGTACAGTACTGTAGTAGCTTTTATTTTTAATAAATAAAAAAGCATTTTAAATAAAAGATGGTATTCTTTATACAGTATTTGTTTAAAGAATCCACCTTTTTATAATTTTTGTACAGTACAGTATAACTAAGGTTTTAACAGAATACTCCTAGTACAGTCTCCCTCTGTATTGTAACTTTTATATAACACCAGTGTTGCTTCCCATGCATGAAAGTTATATGTTAACCTAGTTCTCAACCAATTTTTTTATCTTTTTAGTTATATTGAAGTGTTATTTAAAGTATATATGGGGAATCTTCATGATTGTCTGTAATTAAAATGAAAGAAGGTCAAGTAAAAATGTTTATTAAATATTTGTAAAAAATAGAAAATGAGAGTATCACTGGTTGTTCAGGCAGGTTTACAAGCTATCACAGTGAGCCTGAGAAAACACACTTTGGCTTGCCTCTGCACGCAGCTCAGCCAATGAAAATAGGGTGTGGGGCAGTAGCTAATGGTTGTAAGCATTAGTGCAATTGGTGTCGTGTTGCAATTTGTCTAGTCAAAGGTCTTTTTAACACCATTTTTGAAGCCATGTGATATTCACATTATAGAAATATAGCTGTTCTTTCTAGATCAGCATAATAGAACTGCATCAGGGTGATGGATAGTTATTTTACTTTACCAAACTTTACTTTAATTAAGAGTTTAATTACTAATAATAATTAAATCATTGTTGGGGACAGGTAGCCAGTTTATACATACAGTACATGTTAGGCTTATATCGAGGTCCTCACACGGTCGAATTACTGGCCCTCCCCAGGGTGCAATCCCACAAGAAGCTGATTAACTTCTGGATACTTATTTACTGTTAGGGAGACAGGGACATTAGGTGATAGGAAACGTGCCCAACCATTTCTGTCCTGCCCAGGATTCTAACCTGGAATTCTCGACTGTGAGTTTAGAACGAACCCGACTTTACTACCGGGACCCTAACTGGCATATACACCACACAAAGGGACCATCCACCCCCCTTGGTGGCCGGTGCCTTGATGTGGTGAGGGGACTCACATTTGCCACCTGCAGGTAAAGCGACGGCCTCGCTTCCTGCAGGTTGATGTTCAGTTCCCAACCGTCCAAGTGGTTGAGCACCATTCCTTTCTCCTCGTCCCATCCCAAATCCTTATCTAGACCCTTTCCAAGTGCTATATAGTCATAATGGCTTGGCATCTTTCCCTGATAATTCCCTCCCTCCCCTCTCCTGCTTGCTGGAGCAGTGCACAAGCTAAGTATGTCCCTATATGTTGGCCATGTATGGAGACCTGGACATGTCCTTATGTTCCTTCATCTGAGAGTTGAACCTACCCAGTGGTCTCCCTGTAAGGGGGGGGGAGGCAACATGTTGCTTATGTGAGGGAGTGGGGATAACATGGGACATTTAGTGTGACCCCACCTCAACCAATTTGATTGTCTAGCTTAGCCCTTCCTAGTTAGACATCAGGTCAAGTGAGCATTGTGGAGTTGGTGTATGTATCGGTCCCTAGGATACTGTTTGACCCCTCAATGCTTACTCATATATACTGTTCCAGTTACCCCAGGTGTTGCTTGCCCATGTGCTCTCCATGGTGATGTTGGGCGGCGAAGTCTTTTTCAAATTACTTGTATGTATACGTACAGTACTTCTAACCCTCTTTCCTCTTCTCAGAGTCGTGAGGTGGATGACCAGGTCCCCGAATCAGACCATGTTGGAAGTTTGGACTCCATGGCTCCAACTGTGGTGGGCCTAAACCTGGCTTAGTCTCAGACTATCCCAAATGACCCTTTCTGTTCCCCTCCTATTTGCTCTTTGGCAGGGTTGAGCTCAAAGTGCCTGGTGGTGAGTACCTCTTCACTGGGTGTGGTTGTGTCTTTTATTGGGACAACTTTGCTGTTTACTCCCCCTGGTTCATGAGAGTTTTGGTACCGTTGCCACATTTGTGTGTTTTTCTTCTATCTCTGCTGCATTCCAGGATTTGGCTCTACTATGTGGCCTAGGTATTTAAATCTTTGTCATGGACATACCTGACCTGACTTGCACAGCCATTAGCATTTGGTTGACTGTGGATTCCCAAGTTACTTTTAACCTCGCCCTGGACTGGCATTCGTGTAGTTGTGCCCCTTCTCCGATATGTGGCTAAAAGTGTTCCCTGTGGCTCTCTGACCATCATTTCCAACCTTCTTTCTCACTTGCCAGGTTAGTGCTGCTTCTTTACTTCCTCCTTCTCTTTCCTCAGTGCCCTCTTTCACTTTTCCACCCCATCTTTTCAGTCTTCCTTACTTGTCATTTGCCTTTCCCACAACTGTCTGCCCAACTGATGTCCACCCTCCTCCCAGTCATCTTCATGTTGTCTACTCTTGTTCTCCTTCTCCAACTGAAACTATGTTGACCAGTGCACAGTACATCGCTACTAGAATGCTTATCTAGCTACAAACAGAAATCTGGTTCCTCTCCCTTTTACTCTTCGGTGGGTAAGAAGGCTTCTGTCCTTCCCCAAATTTCCCCTTCCGCCTTGGTTCCTGCCTCTCCTCCCATCTCGGTAGGGGAGTAAGCCGATTTAGCTATGGAACTTCCCGTAGCCCTTGAATCTCCCTCTGATACTGTCCCTGATGAAGTGCTCACTGCTGTTTGTCATTGTTCGCCCACCCTCCCTACAACAATTGTCTGTTGCTGGGTTCCCAGCCATATTGGTATTGCCTTAAATAAGCGTGTGGACATAAACACTAAGGGGGCTATCCACACTTGTCATTCTTCCCAAAAAGCATTCCTCCTTCAGATTTCTAGCTAATCATTCATTCATTGATCAGAGATTATTGGCAAGGTCGTTGGTCTTTTGTTACAGGTAAACTGAGTGCTCATAAGTGCAGCCTGTCCTCTTGACCATCCTCCTACCACCATAATTGGCGGCAGGAAACGGCTCTGGTTAAGTTACATATTAGCCATACGTGATAACTTGTAGGTACTTGATGGAATGCTGCCCTGTCCCCTTATTATTTGAATTGAATTGTTCATCTTAGTCATGCACCTCATTGTAGAATGTCCCAATTTTCAGGATGTCTTGCGTGTCTTGCTTCCCAAATGTCCTTTGTGATCATTTGTCCTTCAATAGAATCCATAGTGAATCTGATATCTTATCACTTGCCTTATGTACTTTTGTTCCTGTATTGGCATCCTCAGTAATATTTAACACCTTATGAATATCCAGTGTCACTGATGATGCTACATAAGTCTCCCCCTGCTTGGTGATGCCTTTTGATAATTACTACTTACTAATAATGTCAAGAAAGAACTGACTGCTGCTTCTGCAGCACAAGGGACCAGGAACACAGGAAATATTCCATAAATATGTACAATATGAAATCAAAATAATAAGTCAATGATACAAAATTATATATTATACAATGATGATACACAAATTAGATTGCAGTCCCCTTTTAGGTTGAAGTCATTTCTGACTACCTCTGACTCTTCAGAAGAACTGCCCAAGGTCTAGTGAATCCATTGTTATACGAGGCACTGTACTACTGTTAAGAGCATTCACAGATAATAGCTGTAACTTCATACTGCTCTGAGGGCTACAGACTAGTCACTGATCTTTTAGATTATTTTACAAATAGGCCACAAACACCCTTGCTTGTCTGCTTGTTTTATAAGAAAAGTTACTCTAATAAGTCAAGAGAAATTGTGTACTCTACAGTAACACTGTGACATTAACATTAAAGTATGTAGAGTGGTTATATTTGTTATTGTTGTTTACTTATGTTTCAAAATTGCAGGCAAACTTAGATAGGTCTCTTTTTTTTTTTTTTTTTTTTCCCAGTGAACTATTGTTATATGTAATGACATGGTCATTACATATAAGTGTAATACTCATTACTGCAGTTTTATAGTGGTTGCCCAGGTAATATTCCTGTGTTAAGAATTATGTACAAATTCTCTCAACAAACATTACAAACAAAATTTTATGAATTTTGTTGTGTTATGAATTTCTAATAAAAATTACCTATAATATATCTGAAGTTTAAATGTAACGACAGTACTGTACCTATATTTATGAGGATCCACACTAGCAGTTTTCCTATCTAAAAGAAAAAATGCATCCCATCCTTCAAAATTGATAGAACCTATACCCAGTGGGTACAATATCTAAGGGCAATGCCATTTCAATGCCAAATCATTGTCATAAACATTGATTCAATGTTGAAATAATGTTAATAATGTTGATTCAGCATTGAACCAATGTCACTCTTGGATAATTAGCCTATTGATTATTTACTATGGATAGAAGAATATAGACCTGCATGGAGAAACTATTCATGTTGTGTACAGTTGAAATTCTAAAGGGCATAACACAGCAAAACTAACTATAAACCTATAGAAACCTGTACTAGGCCTAAATTAGTAATCCTAGCCCTAACATATGCAATATAGGCATATTTTAGTACATGTTTTAGGCCTAGGAAAGTTTGTTTTGTTGCCCTCTAAAAAATTTATAGTACAAAACAATTTTTTGTGCAAGTCTATATTTTGTATTTGATCCATAGTAACCACCCAGTGGGCACAATATCAAAGTGTTATGTTGAATTTACTAATGTAAATTCTCTTGGATACCGTGCTCACTGGGTATAGGTACCATCACCCGGATGACAGGTGGAAATAATAATCCAGTAATTAAGTACAGGTATTTTATCTGAATTTAACAGAGCCACTAACACTAGTGGCATTGGTGAGGCCAGGAAGCTGATGGCATCTGAAAGGTCCCCTTCCCATAGGAATATTGGTTGTTTATTCTTGTTTTTCTTTGACCATAATATGAGAAAAAGTGTTCCATGTTTTCTTTGTTTTATTAGCTTAGATTTCTTTCTTTTAAAAGATGAAATTTATCTTCATAGTAGGATGTCTTGGCATTTTTTATTATCTTAGAAAGCAGTGAGGAATACGGCTTAGACAATTCTCTGGGAATGACCCCTAGCCTGTGTTTCTTTTCATATTCATGTTTTTTTTTTATTAATTGATGTAAGTATCCCTTTTGTGGGGCAAGAATTGTTGGTCCTTTTAGTTGTGATGTTAGTAAATAAATGACAAAGAGCATTATAGAGGCTTAGTTATGTGAAGACATGTCTGCACACCTAAATTGAAGTCAATTAAAATTGATTACAGAGTTCAGTTTCTCACTTAATATTACCAGCAGCAGCAACAAATTTACTGTGGAAGCTCCAGTATGCAATCTAAAGCTCATTTTCTTGGTTTCAAGAGGTTTAAAAATACATATTGGTTAGGAGAAATATTGGGTATTTGTCTGTTGTATCATCAGTGATTATGCCAGAGTTAGTGGAGAGGTTATGTTAGTCCAAATGTGGTCAAGGGTGGAGGCAGTCATTCAAGTAATTCTGGTGAGTTTAGTTATCATGGGCAAAAGAATACAGTTTGAGGAAGCTAATAATGACATCAGGCTGGCATATGTCAATATTGAAATCTCCAGTTAAAATTAAATGTTTTTTGTTAAACTTGTTACTTAGTATTAATATAAAATTAAGTTTCTAATATTGGAGTTGAATTCAACTACATCAGTGGTAGTACAGTACTAGTAATTCTGTAGGCAGCTCTCAAAGGTAAGTTGGCATTAAAGCCCTTCATTTTGAGCTGGGAAAATATATACTCTCCATGATTGTCTCAAGACTCGGCAAATATCTGCTATCAGAACTATAACACACTGTCTTCAGTTAACACACAGCCCCTCTATTTAAGTCCCTTAACATGCTAAACATATGCACTCCACACATTCTCATGTGATATCTACATGTACAAAACCTTGTTCCTAAATGCTAATCTTGATCTGAAACTTTTCCTTCATAGGTGTAATAGAACCCATGAGCACCACACCAGAAGTAAATATTTCTTTCATATTTCCAGATTCAAACTAAATCTGTGCTAACACGCCATGCAAATAAAAGGAAATAAAAGGGCCCAGTCTTTGGAACTCACTCCCTAATGAATTAAAAAAATTGTCCAACACATCCCCTTGTTCATAAGTAAAACCAAAAAGTACCTAATTTCATCCTCAGTTTCCTACCTTGTTCTTCAAACTTTCACTGTATCTTGTACTACCCACTTCCCCAATATTAGTACAGTACTTAAGACATATCTTTACCAGTGTAATCACTTCTATCAACTTACATTGTAGCTATTTGTTATAAAACCTTGCTACAACATACCTTTTCATCTTAACTGATATGTTAGATTAAGGACCTGCCAAAAAAGCTATGCGTGTTAGTGGCTTTGCATGAATGTAAAAATACCAATCTTATGCAATCTCACCAACCCATTGTACCGTCTTGCAAATAAATTATTATTATTGTAAGATAACTTTTGAGCACAATAGCTCCTTGTGGTAATAAATTACTATACTGCCACTTTGTTTAGGTCTACAATTGTGCATAGACGAATAACTAGAAATATTATACAGAGTTGGGTTGGGTCATCCCGGTACGCCCTCTTGTGCAACTTTCAGTGAATGTTGGATTCTGACTCCAAGGTCCTTTTCTTCATCAATCTACTGCAAGGTAATGTTAATTTTGTAGTTGTGACATGGATTGTTATGTCCCGCATGTAAGGTCTTGCACTTTAAGATATTAAAAATTATTTGTCAGTCTTATGGCCATTTGTGGAGTTTATGTATATCTGTATGGTCTCAATATCATTTTCACTTCCCACTTTTTACTGGTCAATTTGTTTTTTATGTATAATGCAAGTACTAGTAGCATCACTCCAAAAAGACAGCACACACGGCTTTCCCTTGGTTGTTTAAAGAGAGATTTGGCTAAAACTTTTGATAATTTTGAGTACACATACTCAGTAATAGCTTATGTAAGTTTAGTTTAGTTCATTTATTATGTACCCCATACCCAATATGTGGGCAGTAGTGGAAAGGGTTACAGTGGCACATAATGGGCTCAGGGACTGAACCCCACAATTCATGAACTAAGCAAGTTAGTCTTGATGAGTAAGTTACAGAATTCAATGCACATCATCACAAACAGTGGGCTCGAGCCCAACCACATGTACAGTCTCTAAATTAAGCAAATGACATGTGGAGAGCTATAGTGTCATAATTGATATGATTAGCCTGCGTACTGCCCCTTACAGTGGGCAGTGGTGGAAAGGTTATGTGACATATGATTGTTACATTGTTGGGTAGATTAGATACACAGTGTTTAGTGGGTTTTCATGTTTATTTAGTAGTCTTAGTTACAGCAGTCGATTGTTGGCAGTGTCGTAGATGTTGAGACGGACCCTCTAGCAGCACAGAGAGCCGAGTGTGACTAGAGTCGCGGAGTTCAATGCGGACGAGAGCGCTGAAACTTGATGAGGCTGAGAGCTTGGGAGCTCGATGGGGAACAAGAGCATGAAAGCTCGAAATAGGTCGAAGTCTGGCTGTCTGCTCTGTGTCAAAGCTGAAGTGTCTTAGGGTCGGTTGGAACAGAATACATTTGAGTGCTACATTCTTGAGGTTGAAGGTGTGGGGTAACTCGAGCATTTGTACTAAAGTTAACTTTTTTTTTTTTTTTTTTTTTTTTTTTTTTTGAGATATATACAAGAGTTGTTACATTCTTGTACAGTCACTAGTACGCGTAGCGTTTCGGGCAGGTCCCTGGAATACGATCCCCTGCCGCGAAGAATCGTTTTTTCATCCAAGTACACATTTTACCGTTGCGTTAAACAGAGGCAACAGTTAAGGAATTGCGCCCAGTAAATCCTCCCCGGCCAGGATACGAACCCATGACATAGCGCTCGCGGAACGCCAGGCGAGTGTCTTACCACTACACCACGGAGACTGTGAGAACTGAACCATTGTTGAAATTATACTGATGATTACTTGACTGATTGATGAAGATTAAGCCACCCAAGAGATGGCACGGGTATGAATAGTCCATAAAATGATTACTCATTTCTTGATTGCTTATACAGTACTGTACTGTGTTATTGGACCACACCTCACCTCATCGTCCTCCAATAGGTTTGAAGGAATGTTAACTAATTGGGGAAGAGGTATGAGTTTTGTCATTAGTGCTGATGAGAGTTTGTGTTAATCTCATTAAGCTAATGAGAGTTTGGAGGGAGTATATTATTTACATAATATACTCGCTACAGTTACAATCACCCACAGTTACTACCTACAGTTAGCAAACTAAAATATGAAAAAATATACAAAAATGATAGTGCTTAAATTATTGTTAAAAAAGAATGTATATTTAATATGGTCAATAATATACAATGTTTCAGGCATAATTCAAAATAATTAAATTGGGTTGTTTAAAGGTTTGATGAGGTAGACACTTGTTACTAAAGAAATTTTCATGAAATTTGGGAATGGCTTCAAGCTTAACAAGCCACACTGTAGGATTGAAAACGGAAGATGCTTTTACTCTCATCTATATGCAGTTGTCCTCAGGGAGGAGGTAATCACTTCAAAATCACTGCGTAATTAGTGCTATTATCTGCTTTCTATCCATGGTTATGTTAGGTTAAGGTTACATTACATTACGTTTCATGACATTTGGTTATGTTGATATGATGTATTATTCTCAAATGTGAAATGTGAAATTCCAAAACTATTTGAGTATCCCCTAGAATTTCATTTACAGACAAATTCTTCAGACAGCTTCAAACAAGATAAGTTAAACATGTACTATATTACACTCACAAATCACAATGGTGTGATGCATCAAATGAACAAATCCACAAGGGCCATGATGAGGGTTCGAACCTATTCCCGGGATGATCCCAAACGCAACTTAGTCTACTATGCCATGACATAGTTAAAAGAATTGCAACCTGGAGTGCTACTGCCTTCACAAGGATCCCGGTCTGTGCTTCAGAGAAGCTGCGGGATCCTTGTGAGGTCAGTAGCATTCCAGGTTGCAATTCTTTGAACTATGTCATGGCATAGTCGACTAAGGTGCATCTTGGATCATCCCGGGCATAGGTTCGAACCCTCATCACGACCCTTGTGGATTTGTTCAATAGACTATGTATTAAACCAAATATTTATTTATACAATAAAGTTATAACTTCAGAATATTCTCTGTTTAGGACAACGGTTCACTTGCCAGTTACAAGTAGATTATTACTGGAACTGTAATATGCTTTCAGACCATCACAAATATCTAGATAACTATCCAGTTGGTTTGAGGGGGGTGTGGTTTCTCATGGTAATGTTTTTGGTCAGAGGACGAGTTCATAAATATAAATGTCTATCCATTCCAGGTTGAAGGGGAGAGGGGGGACAGGAGGGAGATGTGAGAGGGGAAGGGGAGATGATAGTTTAAAGACCTGCCCAAAATGCTGCGTGGCTTTGCAAGAATGTAATGCTCAAGCACAAATGTTATGTACTCTCACAACCGAATGTACCATGTTGTATGTATATAAGTAAATAAATAAAAAAAAATGAGAGGGGAAGCAGGAAAGGGGTGGAATTATCATGGAAAAGCGCCAAGCCATTACTACTATATAGCACTTGGAATGGTACGGGGGGGGGGGGGGAATGGTAAGCCAACCCCTTGGACGCCGACTTTCATGAAGCGAGACCGTCGCTCTACCGTCCAGTCCAAGTGGTGGATAAGGGGAAAAAAAAGAGGGGTGGTAGGGGAAGAGAAACTATTTTAGGCACAAACTGGGTACCTCTCTTAGTATAGGGAAGCGAGATTTCATCCATAGGGTTATAAACACACACAACTGCGTATACGCTTAAGTCGAAAATGCGTAATCGCTGCTGAATTGCAAGATACAGCTCAGTGCAATCATTAAGACAAATGGGAGACCTAACAAGCCGCACTCTTCCTGTCCTTGTCAAGGCCACTATAGATATAATGGCCCTCAGGTAATCCCAGGGAAACAGCCTACCCGCAGAAGCAATAAATGCCAAAACATTGCTGTATCAAATCAAATCAAATGTTTATTCGGGTAAAAGGACATGCATACAAGATTACAAACATAATATTGGATTTCTAGAAAGAGCTAGTACTGTACAGTACATATAATGCCTGAAGCCACTAATACGCACAGCGTTTCGGGCGATATACATCTTTGTAATTCAAAATCCATCTTGGATAAAATCAGGACGAATGGGGAGGACCTTCGATAAGCCGCTGGCTTCCTGTCCTCGTTAAGGCCCCTTGAGATGGAGATACTAGACGAACTCCTAGCTTTCACCTGAATTAACCTGAGGGGCCACTATAATACGAAGACACTAGGAAGCCAGCTTTTGATCTATAGTGTAATCCTTCATACAGAGCAGCACATTGCTGGAGGTACCTAAGCATTCATCGGATTTACCTCATGTTAATAATAAGTACGGTAATTATTAAAAGAAGGCACCAAGCCCGGAAGGCTATGTAGCACATGTTAATAAGTAAATAATGATTACAAAAAAAAAGACTACAGGTGTATTAAGAAGTCTCGGGTCTTGCAGAAGGTGCTGCTCGGGCGCCTCCTTAGTCTCTTCAACTTGCTATACATCTTTATAATTCTTCAATTACTTATATATACTGTACGTACATATATTATTAAATCCACGACTCTGTATATCCATATACTAATACACTTGTTTTGTGTTTTAAACGTGTATAATTGGTGGTGTGGTAGTAATTAGGTGGAGAGTTAGGACGATGGCCTTGTGCGTGTACCAGGTGTAGTGAGGTGGCCGCTGCTGGGGGGAGTCACGCCTCGCCTTGCCCTCTTCTTCAGGTAAATATACCTGTACCTGTGTCCTGTCTACTGCCACGTGATGAGCCACACTCCCAACTATCTCCCTCCCGCCCGGGATTCCCGAGTGGGAGTCAAAAAAGGGACCAGGAGCCACATTAGCTCCACTTTTGTTAGAGGACGTTTCAGGCCCAGGGCCATCTTGACCCTGGGGGCCTCTACCCAAATTTGAATTGAAATTGTGTGTATTTTACCTCAATAAACTTATTTCAGAGGGATGAGGTAGCTCAAGCTATCCTCGCCCCGTTCAGTACAACGTGTTCATACGTGTATAGACACACATCACAAGCTATAAACATATTACCGAATATTCTTGAGTGATAAATGTATACATTTCTTCCTTTACGCGTGTAATGTGTTACCAGACGTATACATACATACTTATACACTACCCAGATGATGGGCACTGGGGGTCACTTACCCAGATGATGAGCACTGGGGGTCACTTACCCAGATAATGAGCACTGGGGGTCACTTAGCCAGATGATGGGCACTGGGGGTCACTTACCCAGATGATGGGCACTGGGGGTCACTTAGCCAGATGATGGGCACTGGGGGTCACTTACCCAGATGATGGGCACTGGGGGGTCACTTAGCCAGATAATGAGCACTGGGGGTCACTTAGCCAGATGATGGGCACTGGGGGTCACTTACCTAGATGATGGGCACTGGGCGGTCACTTAGCCAGATGATGGGTACTGGGGGGGTCACTTAGCCAGATGATGGGCACTGGGGGTCACTTACCCAGATAATGAGCACTGAGGGTCACTTACCCAGATGATGGGCACTGGGCGGTCACTTAGCCAGATGATGGGTACTGGGGGGGTCACTTAGCCAGATGATGGGCACTGGGGGTCACTTAGCCAGATGATGGGCACTGGGGGTCACTTAGCCAGATGATGGGCACTGGGGGTCACTTAGCCAGATGATGAGCACTGGGGGTCACTTAGCCAGATGATGGGCACTGGGGGTCACTTACCTAGATGATGGGCACTGGGCGGTCACTTAGCCAGATGATGGGCACTGGGGGTCACTTACCTAGATGATGGGCACTGGGGGTCACTTAGCCAGATGATGGGTACTGGGCAGTCACTTAGCCAGATGATGGGTACTGGGGGGGTCACTTAGCCAGATGATGGGCACTGGGGGTCACTTACCCAGATAATGAGCACTGAGGGTCACTTACCCAGATGATGGGCACTGGGCGGTCACTTAGCCAGATGATGGGTACTGGGGGGGTCACTTAGCCAGATGATGGGCACTGGGGGTCACTTAGCCAGATGATGGGCACTGGGGGTCACTTAGCCAGATGATGGGCACTGGGGGTCACTTAGCCAGATGATGGGCACTGGGGGTCACTTAGCCAGATGATGGGCACTGGGGGTCACTTACCCAGATGATGGGCACTGGGGGTCACTTAGCCAGATGATGGGCACTGAGGGCCACTTACCCAGATGATGGGCACTGGGGGTCACTTAGCCAGATGATGGGCACTGAGGGCCACTTACCCAGATGATGGGCACTGGGCGGTCACTTACCCAGATGATGGGTACTGGGGGGGTCACTTATCCAGATGATGGGTACTGGGGGGGTCACTTAGCCAGATGATGGGCACTGGGGGCTACTTACCCAGATGATGGGCACTGGGGGTCACTTAGCCAGATGATGGGCACTGAGGGCCACTTACCCAGATGATGGGCACTGGGCGTTCACTTACTCAGATGATGGGTACTGGGGGGGTCACTTATCCAGATGATGGGTACTGGGGGGGTCACTTAGCCAGATGATGGGCACTGGGGGCTACTTACCCAGATGATGGGCACTGGGGGTCACTTAGCCAGATGATGAGCACTGGGGGTCACTTAGCCAGATGATGGGCACTGGGGGTCCCCTTACCCAGATGATGGGCACTGGGGGTCCCCTTACCCAGATGATGGGCACTGGGGGTCCCCTTACCCAGATGATGGGCATTGGGGGTCACTTACCCAGATGATGGGCACTGGGGACCTCTTACCCAGATGATGGGCACTAGGGGTCGCTTACCCAGATGATGGGCACTGGGGCCTCCTACCCAGAAGATGACCACTAATTCCCTATACCCAGATAATGGGCATTAGGGCCCCTTTCGGTAGGCTGGGCACTGGGGCCCCTTACCCAGATAATGGGAATTTGGGGACCCATACCTAGATGATGGCTTCTGCCTGTCTGCTACAGGCTTACCCTCAAATAGTTATGCACAAATTATTTATTTACCTGAATTTACTTGAAAGCTACTAACACACTAGTGGCTTCGATGAGGAATGGAAGCCGGCGGCTTGTCAAAGATCCCCCCATTTCGTTCAGTTGGGTTCGTTCTTGACTGGCAAAAAAAAAAAGTGATGAGTTTGAATCCCAGGTGGCACAGAAATGGTTGGGTGCATGTCCTTTCACCTCATGCCCCTTTCCTCCTAGCAGTAAATAGGTACCCAGGAGTTAGTCAGCTTATTATGGGGGGTTGCATCGTGGGTGGGGTCAGTAATTTGACCCTAGGGGTAGGGGGGTTTAGGGGGGTACCTTGGTATAAGACTAATATTTACTGTATGTATAACCAGGCTTCCTGTCCCCTGACATAATGGATTATTATTATTTGCCCTGATGATTTTTGTCCAGTTGGATTATAAATTTTAACAGGTTTGGCATTTGCAGCTTTGGCAGGTAGATAGTTCCATGGGTTTATAACCATGTGGGTGAATGCAAGAGTATATTAAGACTTTACTCCTACACACCTTTACTTATTTGTTTTTTCCAAATTATTTAAAGTTTTGCCTGAAATGTTTTGTGTAATAGTGGCTTCATTAGTTTGTGTAACAATGGTAAATTCAGGTAAATTCCTGTCCCCACAATTGTATATTACTTCTATGTAACTGGATTATACCTGGATGGGGTTCTGGGAGTTCTTCTACTCCCCAAGCCCAGCCTGAGGCCAAGCTTGACTTGTGATGTTCTTTATACACACATTCTTTTGAATAAAAATTTGAATTTTTAAGGCATCTCCTGTTTTCAGTCCTACATTGGGGTTTGTTGACCTTGAAACCTTTACTCATTGTCTGTATCACATCTGACCTACTGAAGAAATTGTCTGGATGAACATCCTCCAAATTGTTCAGTACAGTATTTTAAAGGTTTCGATGAGATTAGCAGTGTTGTTAGTTTTCAACCATTCACAGTAAGAGAGTTTGGTTCAAAAATGATTTTAGTCGTTGTGGAACTTTCTCCAAAGCTGCCATGACCTGAAGATGAGGTCCCCATGCTTGGATACAATAATCCAAGTGGGGGTGCACCAGAGATGTATATTATAAGTATAATTTGAAAGGGGAATTGAATCCCAGGCATTTCCAGTGGGAGGTCGAGTAATTATCCATTCTACCAAGAGATCTCTTGTGAACAATATGGCAGCATGGGGACCCCTAGAATCCTTGGTTAGAGTGCAACCCTAGACACAACTTGCCTTATGGTTTCAATGCAGCCCTGGACACATCTGGCTATATGGTTACAGTGCAGCTCTGGACACAACTGACTGGCTTGGGTACAGTGCAGCCCTGGACACAACTGACTTTGGTACAGTACAGTCCTGGACACAACTGGCTTTCTTGGGTAGAGTTCAGCCCTGGACACAACTGGCTTTATTGTGTACAGTGCCACCCTGTACATAACTGGCTTTATTGTATACAGTGCCACCCTGGATAGTAGTGACTTTTTTGGGTACAGTGCAGCTCCAGACAAAACCTGTGGCTTCATAGTGACTTGTTGCATAATAGTGGCTTCATAGATTGTGTAACTCCTGTCCCTACAATTGTATATTTACTCTTATGTTCTCTGTACACACATTCTTTTGAATACACATTTATTTTATTAAGTACGGTGCAGCCCTAGACACAACCAGATTTAATTAATTTGGATAATTGAGACATTACTGTAGCCTTTAGTTTGTTTATTTTTAATTTTGTAAAATAAAAAATGTTTTCATCAACATATTTAGTTAATAAGGATTTATGATACATTACTAATATTCTTCCTCTTATTAGTTCTAGTTAGCCAATGATGGAAAAAGAAACAACTTATAATCAGATGTATGAACCATCCTACAAATATTGTGTTGAACGGAATTCTGAAGATTTACAAAATGAAGAAGCAAAGGGTAGGCCTACCGAAGAAAAGACAGCAGTGGCTGTTAAGATTACAGAAGCACCATATAATAATGAGGTAATAGATTTACTCCCATAGCAAAAATCTTATTTGGTAATAATACGTAATAATACTTTCTATTTAAAAAAATATACTGAAGAATATGTTACATTGGTTACAGAGTACAGTAAGTATATATATTTATTTAATAAGGCCACTGATATGCAAAGCTTTTCAGGCATACAGTAACAAAATAATAAGTTAGGTTGCTCAAAGGTTTGATGAGGTAGAGAGTACTAAACAAGAAACAAGCTAACATATAAATTGATCAAGAAATTTAGCAATGTAAGGACACGAGCTTCAAAGCCGTATCCTAGAGTACAAACTATTGAAACCCGTCCTTCCTGCAATGGAAAAATAAAGGCTCCTAGGGTATCTAATACTAACAGTAATTGGTTTTATGAGGGTCGGTGAGGTACCTAACTGGTTCGACTTTCTCATTTGCTATACGTGACTGGTTTTTCTGAATGTGTGTATTGCTATTTGTATGGTTATCAGGTGGCTTCTTTGATGGTGTCCCATCTGTGGTCTTCTTTTCAGCAACAGTACAAGGTTTCTTGACAAGCTTTCTATCATTTTCTTTCTCTTCGTCAAGTTCTGTCGGTGTCGGACAAGGTTATTTTGTCCTTTCTCTCTTGGCTTTTTCTGGCTTGGCATGTCATGCCAAATACTGTCGCTTCTTATCATGCGGCGTTGGGTGAGCCGCTGCTGCTTGTGTTTGGGTTGGATGTCACTTCCGCCCCGTTCCACGTGCTCTCTCTTGCGTTTTTTCACCTCCAGCCTGCTCATGCGCCGCCTGAGCCTTCTTGGTTTCTGGACCAGTTTCTTTTCTTTCTTTTTTCACTTTGGTGTGTGGTGGTCCCTTCTGTTCATGATTGTTTCTGGAAAGCTTTGTTTTTGTTGGCTTTGCCTCTGGGGGAGGGGGTTGTGTTGGGGGATCTTCATGCTCTTCTCCGGCACAAGGGGTCTAGTTTGTTTGGTCCTGGTGGTCGATTTGTTCATTTGCAGCCGCTCCTTCTTTTCTGGTGAAGAATGAGATGGCGGACCTCCGGAGGGTTCCGTTGATTGTGGATGCTTGGAAGGTTCAGCCAGAGGTGCATCATGTGCTGTGTTCAATTAGTGGCTTTGCACCGCTTCCTGCAGGCCACTGGTTCTGTATCAGTGGATATGCTCTGGATTGATTCGAGTTCCCTGGCTTCCTCTTCCAGGGCACGTGTGTCTTAGGTTGTCCACTGTCATTAAGTAAAGCCAGCCTGTAGTCTACCCTCATGCTCATGATGTTAGGAAGTAGTGTATGCCGCTGTTTCGGCTGTTTTTGGCAATACGTCTTGAGACGATATTCGGGTGCAGGAGTTTTGGAGGTCGAACGGGGTCCTGGCTACCAGGTATCTCTTGAATGTCCCAGGTCCTCTGTGACCTTGTGTTGCTTTGGGATGCCTGTTGTGGCCATCTGTCTCTTCCTCGCATTGAGACCTGCGGTGCTGCCACCTCTCTGGTAAGTCCCTGTTTTTCCTTCTCTGTGGGTAGTTAGCTTTAGGGAGCCAATGGAGCTTCCCACAGAAAACCAGCATTGAATGTAATGAAACGCTAGATTCTGGGTGAGCCCCTGAGGCTCCCTGACTTTCTTCCCTCCCTCCCTCCCTCCGGTCGGTGGCTTTCATCATTCAAAAGATGGAGAGTGGGTAGCCGGCCTCACCCTCCCTACTTGGGAGGGATGGCCCTAGTGAGCATGGGGGCTAGTTGGACAAAGTGTTTCTTTCTGGGGGAGTTCTTTTGCTATTTTGAGAACGTAGGTCGCAATGTTCAACCAGACAGTGGTCTGTTTTGTTTCTCCTACTTTTCTGGGTACCTTTCCTGGTCAATGGCAAGTATGATATACTTTAAATATAGTAACTGAAAACTCACACCCCAGAAGTGTTCACACTTTAAATATAGTGTTCATTGGCCATTGCTCCCTGCATCTCTCTGAGGGCGGGGGGGAGGGGGGGCAGGATCTGGCTGTGGTCACCGGTAGGCAACAAGAACTCTGCGACTAATGACCTCAAATAAGATAGCACTATATCAGTAGGATAGCTTCAGGGTTCCTTTGGGGACTCCCCCAGAATCTTGTGTTTCATTATATTCAAAGCTGGTTTCTTGCGGGGAGCCCTGTCGGCTCCCTGGAGCTATCGAACCGATGCGATATATTAGTCTGGGGCATCAGTCAATTGGAGTTCAGACTACCGGGGACGAGCCAGAACCTGGCCCCCTCAGAGAGGCAAAGGGAGCAATGACCTATGGAAACCCCCATGTGGTTGGGGGCATTCCATGTCTGCCATCAACGAGGGTTAGGCACCCAGAAAGGTAGGCATAACAAAACAAAGGCCACTTGGTAAAAAAATTGCAATCGAAGACCGAACAGAGAGGCAGAACTCCCCCAACACCCAAGGAAACAAGCAAACTGTCATAAACCGCTGCCGCACCGCTACTCATACTCAGGAAAAGGAGGGAGCCACAGACCCCCGCGCCGGCTGCTCACACCTCCAGTTCGTTGGCTGATGTGATCTGGGCCGGTTGTCAACTCTGGCCTCGATTTCTTGGCAGTGTTTTGCCTTAGTGGTGTTCTCTGCTGTTTTGTGATGTGGTGGCCAGGTGTAACTTCAGTGTACTGGGGGCTGCATGCGCTTAACGCTACCTTCCCTAAGTGCCCAGTAAGTACTACCCTTGGGTGCTAGCGTTGCTTTCCATAGTGCCTTCGGGATTCCACTTCTGTAGGGGTTCTTGCTGCTTAGCATTTACCCTGCCTTTGGGCCCATCTGGGGTTTTATGGCCTTTGTTTGGCCTTATGTGGGGAATTTTATTCAGCAGGAGTTTATTTGAGTACTGTTTAATTACTAGTACCTTGAGATTACCTTGAGGTGCTTCCGGGGCTTAGCGTCCCCGCGGCCCGGTCGTCGACCAGGCTTCCTAGTTGCCGGACTGATCAACCAGGCTGGTGGACACGGCTGCTCGCAGCCTGACGTAGTAGAAATCTACTTTAAAATTAAAGTGGAATGTATAATACAAATGGACTGTACAGTATTACATTGACTAGTTCTGCCCTGGAAATCCCCGTCGGGATTCAGTAGACCAATGGATGTGTCTCCTGAGTTCCAGCTCGCCTTGTGCGAGTTAGAAGGTTGCTTTGTGCCCTGCCTCAGGGTGATAGTCACTTTTTCTGTGGCGAGCCCCTTTAGCTCCCTGGAGCTATACCGGTTTGATATGCATATATTAGACCGTGGCAACAGTCAATTGATGGAGTTCTAGGCCTACTGGAGACCAACACTAGAACCTGGTCCTCTCAGATGAGGCATGAGGAGCAATGGACTGTAGACACGTCCATGTAATTGAAAGCAGTCTATGTCTGCCATCTACCAGATCAGGCACCCAGAAAGGTAGGAATTCCAAAACAAATACAGCTGGTTAAAAAATTGTAAACCGAAAGAAAACTAGCAAATAGAACTCCACAATCAAAAACAAGTAAACAAGCATGACGTCATCACAGCCGCCGTGCAGCCGTCCCTGCAACTCCCCCCTCCCTGGGAGGGGGGGGGGGTCCCAGACCTTTGCTGGCTACACCACCTCAATTCAGAAGGCTGTTGTGTTGGTGGCAGTTGATCGACTCTGGTTCCATCCTTTGAGCAGTGCTGCAGAGCGGTATTGTTCTGTGTTGGTGGTTTGCAAGCCAGAAGTAACACAAGAGTATTGGGGCTGCATGCACCTAGTTGGCTCTACTGGATGTACAGGCTCCTGGAGGTGCACCTCTTCGTGTCGGCATGGGCTTGGCGTCTCCCGATATATGTAGGGCCCTTTCCCAACTGCGGAGCCATGGGTCCCGGCTCGGTGGGAGACTTACCATGGGAGAGTCATCCTGGTGGGCCCCTTACCTGGTTGATACCTGGTTGATGGGGTTCTGGGAGTTCTTCTACTCCCCAAGCTACTCCTACTCAGCCTGTTAGAAGAGTAGCTGGAGAAGAGTAGCATTGTGAGTACCTGTAGTATTGGACCTGTGAGAAGAGTAGCATTGTGAGTACCTGTAGTATTGGACCTGTGAGAAGAGTAGCATCACACCTCCAAACTGGAGGTGTGAGAATCTAGTGCAGTGGGTCTGGGGCTTCCCCCTCCTCCTCCCAGGGTGGGAAGGGCTGCACGGACAAATGGTTCAGTGGTGGTTTATGACGTTTGCTTGTTTACTTGGGTGTTGGGAAGTTCTGTCTTTGTTTGGTCTTTGGTTGCAATTTTCTTACCAAGTGGGATTTATTTTGTTATGGCTTCCTTTCTGGGTGCCTAACCCCAGTCGATGGCAGACATAGAATGCCCCAACCACATGGGGGTTTCCATAGGCTAGTGCTTCTTGTGCCTCTCTGAGGGGACTAGGTTCAGACTCGTGGTCCCCGATATGTTGAACTCCAACTGACTGATGCCCGAGACTAATATAACACATATCAGTCTGATAGCTCCATGGAGCCTCTGGGGCTCACCCAGAAAATGGCGTTTCATTACATTCAATGCTGTTTTTTTACTACCTACCTTGAGGTTACCTTGAGGTGCTTCCGGGGCTTAGCGTCCCCACGGCCCGGTCGTCGACCAGGCCTCCTGGTTGCCGGACTGATCAACCAGGCTGTTGGACGCGGCTGCTCGCAGCCTGACGTTTGAGTCACAGCCTGGTTGATCAGTTATCCTTTGGAGGTGATTATCCAGTTCTCTCTTGAACACTGTGAGGGGTCAGCCAGTTATGCCCCTTATGTGTAGTGGAAGTATGTTGAACAGTCTCGGACCTCTGATGTTGATAGAGTTCTCTCTCAGAGTACCAGTTGCACCTCTGTTTTTCAACGGGGGTATTCTGCACATCCTGCCATGTCTTCTGGTCTCATGTGATGTTACTACAATACAATTATATTCAATTTATTTTCTGATAAATTTTTATGTGTCATTGATATTTTTTGTTTGATGTATTTTTCTTGCATAACACCTGAGGAAGGTTTGTGGAACTCCAGTTGAAAAAACACTAGGATAGAATAATGTCTCTTCTTTTAATTCATACCGTAGGTTTCATTTAATAACGTAATAATTTTTATTTTGTATTCCACAGGCAACAGCAGTAAATTTTAAGTGGGTGGATACAAATGATTCTACCCTATATGATCTACGTCAAAATAAATTTTAATTTATTTTATATTGCAGAAGGTTTGGTCACAAGCAATGGGACATTCTGATGATGAGAGATATCCCACTGAAGGGAGACATCCTCATAAAGAAGTATGTCAACATAAAGACAGGCATCTCCATGATAAAAAACAATTCCATGAAATGGAGCTTCCTCGTAGAGAAAGACAGCTTCATAATGAGATACATTCCTATGAAGGGGGACATTACCATGAACAAAAAAGTCACCATGACATGGGAAGTCCTCACGAACATAGATATGGCAATGAGCAAAGAGAGAGCCCCATGAAAATAGACATCCCTAATAAAGTCAAACCACCTTGTGAAGTCAGACAGCCACATGAAGCTAGACAGCCCTGTGAAGATGGAAAACTCCATGAAGTCAGACAGTCTTATGAAACCAGACAACCTTATGAAGGCAGACAACCTCATGAAATCAGACAGCCTCACCCTCATACACCTAAACAGCCCCATGAAGATAGAAACCTCCATACACCTAAACAGCCCCATAAAGATAGAAACCTCCATACACCTAAACAGTCCCATAAAGATAGAAACCTCCATACACCTAAACAACCCCATGAAGACAGAAACCTCCATACACCTAAACAGCCCCGTGAAACCAGACATCCCCATGAAATCATACAGCCCCATGAAGATAGAAACCTCCATACACCTAAACAGTCCCATAAAGATAGAAACCTCCATACACCTAAACAGCCCCATGAAGATAGAAACCTCCATACACCTAAACAGCCCCATGAAGATAGAAACCTCCATACACCTAAACTGCCCTATAAAGATAGAAACCTCCATACACCTAAACAGCCCCATGAAACCAGAGAGCTTTATGAAGCCAAACAGCCTTGTGAAGTTAGACAGCCCCATGAAGATATAAAACCTCATGAAGACACAAAATCCTATGGCAGCATACCCTCTCACAGTGACAGACATTTCCATGACAGCAAACATTCCAATGATGACAGACATTCCCATGACAGCAGACATTCCCATGATGACCGACATTTCCATGACAGCAGATATTCCCATGATGACCGACATTTCCATGACAACAGAGATTCCCATGACAACAGACATTCCCATGATGACAGACATTCTCATGGTGACATGCATTTCCATAAAGGTACATGTTTCCATAAGAGTACAAATCCCCATGAGGCCAATGATTTCCCTGATAAAGGACAGCACCATGGAATTGAAAATCTACAAGAAATGAGTTATTCCTTAAAAATCAATAGTGGTAAGTATAAGTGTAAAGTATACAGTTTGAAGAACATGTCTATATATTTGTTATCTACTAATTAGGTATCCTCAGTAGGAATACCATAAGTTTTTCACCACTTTGGTTTCAGTGCAATTTTCTTGACTAAGGATCTCGATAACACAGTTGGGTTTGTTCTCCACTTGCAATCAGGAATCCCAGGTTCGAATTCTTGGTGGAACAAAAATGGTTGGGTATGTTTTCTTTCACTTAATGCCTCTGCTTACCTAACAGTAAATACTGTAGGTACCTGGGTGTTAAGTCAACTGTTATGGAGTTGCGTTCTGGGGAAAAGTTATCTTGAGATGATTTCGGGGCTTTAGTGTCCCCGCGGCCCGGTCCTCGGCCAGGCCTCCACCCCCAGGAAGCAGCCTGTGATAGCTGACTAACTCCCAGGTACCTATTTACTGCTAAGTAACAGGGGCATCAGGGTGAAAGAAACTCTGCCCATTGTTTCTCGCCGGCACCCAGGATCGAACCTGGGACCACAGGATCACGTGTCCAGTGTTCTGTCCGCTCAGCCACCAGCTCAGTAGGGTTCAGTAGAATTTATGCCAAATTAGGATGGTAAAAGGAACATTGAGAAAATCAATTGTAACAATAAGGTGACTTAAACCAGTGATCACGATACTCCCAGCTGTGCACCTTACCCTTGGGACTTCTTTGCTTCATGTTCTAATCTTGTTGTTGGTCACTTAGTGTGTCTTTTCTGTGGGGAGCCCCCTTGGCTCCCTGGAGCTATCAGACTGAAATTAACTAAATTAGTCGGGGGCTTCAGTCATACAGAGTTCATGCCTACTGGGGACCACGAGCCAGAACCTGGTCCCTCTCAGAGAAGTGCAGGGAGCAGTGGCCTATGAAACTCCATTGTATGAGAGTACTATATATTCAATACAATACAATACAACAATACAATTTTATTTAGGTAAGGTACATACATACAATAAATATTTACAAGGATTGTTTGACTTATAGGTATAGCTAGTACATACAATGCCTAAAGCCACTATTACGCAAAGCGTTTCGGGCATGATAAACTTAAATGACAAGCTTAATACTAATTGAGCATAATGAGTAGAATGAAAACAAGAAATGAAAACATAGATGAAAAAGCAGCACAAATACAATTATGTCGACAAACAGCGCTCTTTAAAGAAAAAAACAGACATTGGTTGACAATAGAAGGGTAAGGTAGGTTACAGGGAATTTATTAGGTATAGCTTCGCTTTTAACTTAAACTGGTTGAGAGAGGTACAGTCTTTAACATGGTTGGGAAGGTCATTCCACATTCTGGGCCCCTTGATTTGTAGAGCATTTCTAGTTTGATTAAGACGTACTCTAGGAATATCAAAACTGTATTTATTTCTGGTGTGATGCTCATGGGTTCTGATACAACCTTCTATGAAGCTTTTGAGATCAGGATTGGCATTATAGTTTAGCGTTTTATATATGTATAATACACATGAGAGAATGTGCAGTGACTTAATGTCTAACATATTCAGAGATTTAAGTAGGGGTACCGAGTGATGTCTGGGGCCAGAATTGGATATTGTCCTAATAGCAGCTTTGTGTTGAGTAATTAGAGGACGTAAGTGATTTTGGGTAGTAGAGCCCCAAGCACAAATACCATAGTTGAGATATGGATAGATAAGGGAGTAATAGAGAGTCACCAGGGCAGGGCGTGGTACATAATATCTGATCTTAGAAAGAATGCCCACAGTTTTTGAAACTTTTTTTGATATGTTTAGAATGTGTCCCTGGAAATTAAGCTTGTGGTCAATGAGAATGCCAAGGAATTTGCCATCTAATTTGTTACAAATTTGGGTATTGTTTATTTTGAGATTTATTTGATTAGAGGATTTATTGCCAAACAGAATATAGAAGGTTTTGTCAATGTTAAGGGTGAGTTTGTTGGCAGTTAGCCACAGATGGACTTTATTTAGCTCAGTATTTACTGTGGCATTTAGAGCAAGGGGATCAGGACTGGAGTAAATGAAGGTTGTGTCGTCAGCAAATAGAATTGGTTTGAGGTGTTGGGAGGCATTTGGAAGGTCATTAATGTAGATGAGAAAGAGGAGAGGGCCAAGTATGCTGCCCTGGGGAACACTATAGCAGACATTCATGTCTGCTATCGACCGGGGCTGGACACCCAGAAAGCTATGCACCCCAAAACAGACCCCTCCTGGTAGAAAAATTGCAACCTGAGGCCAAACAGAGGCTTGGAACTTCTTCGAAGGAAGACAGGATAACAAGCAACATGTCATAACACCATCCACCCCCACTGAGCCAAACTCCGGACCGCTAGTTCGACGACTGAAGCCAACTGGGGCGGATGTTTACTTTGGACTCGATGCCTGTCAGGATTTTGACCCTAGTGGTGATGCCTGCTGTGCGTTGGAGCGTTGCCCAGGGGTCAAGTACCCAGGGCTGCATGCGCTTAGGGCTCTCCTCCCTAAGTGCCCTGTAAGTATATCCTTTGGGTTTCAGGGTTACCTTCCCTGGGGTATTCGGGTTCCCAGACTGAGGTTTCTAGTTTTCCTTTCTGGTATTCACCTGTTATGTTACTGATTTCCTTGCCTGCTCTGCTCGACCGGCTTCCAAGCCTTCGGATTTTCTTCGTACTTCGTCCGTGTTAGCAATGGGGCTTGTTTTCTTCATTCTTCTGTGATATGCAGTTACGACCAGTGAACAACATACTCCTTTAAAACAAAACACCCTCGCTCCACATTTTTTCCAGCTTTCCTGTCCCTTGGCGATTGTTCATTCCTCTTGCATTTTCTCCACTGGCAAATATGGTAGATAGGGCTCCCCCCGGGCTCGTTTCTGGGTGTTCTTTGGTTCTCGGATTCGTCCTAGGGAGATTTTCATCCTCTCGGTTTGCCTTTGCGGGGGTTGGGAGGCTCTCAGCTCATGCTTCCTGTGAGAACCGGTTTTGAGAGTCTCAGCTCGCTTGGTGGTTGCTTGAGTGGCTGTGCTGGAGTTAAACTTCACCAGGGTAGTTTCCCTACTGGGTCGGGTTTGGCTTCGGCATCTGTTCTGGTTCCTTTGGGGCCATCCCTTCCACTGCTCTCATAGTCGCTGGGTTCGTCCTCTGGGTGCCTTGTGTTGGTTGCTGTGTCTCCGGCTGTTTCTTTGGGTTTCGGGGCCTTGGCACCTTCCAGAACCCTCTCACTCGGTGTGTTCGCAGATGTGTCGTTTCGACTGGGATTTTGTGCAAAAGTGCTCCCCAAGCCACCCAGGGGTGGTGGGCTCTGTCAGGCTCACAGCAGGGTATGGGTGTTTGCAGCGGTGTGCCCTTCGCAAGCGATGGATTCAGCTAGCTTGGGGTTTTCCGTTGTACCCCGGGCTGTTTCGGGCTGCACCCCTGTGGTTCCTTGCCTGAACAGCAACGAGTCTCTTCAGTCCTTGACTCTTTGGGGCTGGTCAATTTGAGTGGCTCTTCTGCTCTCTCAAAACTCTCCGTACAGTTCACATCTGGTGTGTCCACGTCCTGGTGGTCGGCCTGTCTCGGTTCTTTCCTCTGTCCACGGCCGGGACGATTCGACGCCGTCTCCTTCCGTTGGCTTTGCCGGATATTCGGGTCCCTGGTAGTGGGCCTCTTCGCGTTGGCGTTATCGTGGCATCTCTCTGTCGGTGGCACCCCTCCCCAGCTGCGAGGCTGTCGCGGTTGGTGCTTTTCAACAGGACTGGTCGAAGTTGGGGTATTTGTGCCTCTTTTTACCAGGTCCAGCTATTGCTCCAGGTTCTGGCTCGGCTGGAGTACTATTAGGGTAGTATGGAAACTCCTTCTTGCCCCTTGGTTTCGGGAGCTGCTTGCTTGGTGTCTGAATCTGGGGCATTTTCCACAGCTCCGCCTCTTCCGGCAGATCGGACTAGTACGGTACCTTGCTGATTCGATCTCCTCTTCCACTCTACGTGTCTGAGATTTCTGACGTGTGTATATCTTTGCTTGGTTGGTGATCAGGTGACTTCTCTTAAAGTGTCCCACCTGCAGTCTTCTTCATGGCGACAGTATGAAGTCTCTTTATGTTCTTTTTGTCATTTCCTTTCTCTTAATAGGTTGTCTTTGGTTTCTGATCGTGTAGTTTTGTCCTTTTTTCTTGGCTTTTTCAGGACTGGCATCTGCTACTAATATTGTCGCCTCCTATCGTGCGGTGCTAGCAGAGCCACTCCAACTTACGCTCGGGGTGGATGTCACTTTTGCTCTGTTCCATAAGTTTTCTTGTGCGTTTTTCCACCTGCAGCCTGCTCATCCACCTCCTGAGCCGTCCTGGTCCTTGGACTGGGTGCTCTCCTTTCTCTCTTCTCTTCGTTTGTGGTGGTTTGTGGTGGGTTTGTGGTGGCCCCTTCGGTCCAAGACTGATTTCAAAAGGCTTTTATTGACTTTGGTTTCTGGGGGTCGGGTCAGGGAGCTTCATGCTCTCCTCCGGCACAGGAGCTTCTGCTCTTTTGGTCTTGGTGGATATTTTGTTCGCTTCATGCCGTCTCCTTTTCTGGCGAAGAATGTGACGGCTGGCTATCCGGAGGGGTCCATGGGTAATTGATGCTTGGTTGCTCATGCCGGGGTACATCATGTGTTGTGTCCGGCTTTACGCCGTTACCTGTGCCTCGTTCCCTGTTCCAGGGCTCGGGTCTTTCAGGTTGTCTGCAGGGTTATTAGGTCTAGCCAGTCTGCGGTCTACCCTCGTACCCGTGATGTTTGGAAGTTCGCAGCTTTTTCTACTGTGTTTGGAAACATGTCTTAGAATGACATTCGGGAGTGGGGGTTTTGGAGATCGAAGAGGGTCTTGGCTGCCCATTATCTTGTTAACCTTTAAACTGCGCAAAACGTCATATGATGTGTGACATTGAAGGGGGGGTATAATTAAAAAAATATTTGAATTATGTAAAAATTACTTACAAATGTTAAACAAATCTCCAACTTATTGGCTTCAGATTCATGAAAATTTCATCAAAATATTTGATGGCCTGCAGGCGCATTGCGCTGTTCAGTGGTTAAGGGTTAATGTGCCGGGCCCTCGCAGTTTTGTCGCCTTGGGTCGGCAGTTGCAGCCAGTTGTCTCATCTTCGTCATGAGTCATGTGCTGTGGCTGCCTCCCTGACCAGTCCTTATTTTCCTGCTCTTTGGGTAGCTAGCTCCAGGGAGCCGACGGGGCTTCCCACAGAAAACCATTGTTGAATGTAATGAATCGCTATTTTCTGGATAGAGTCCCGGGGGGCTCCCTGGCACTCCCTCCCTGCGGTCGGCGGTTTTGTTTAAATTTGTCAGTCTCTGAACTAGCAGTCTGGCAGTCACCGACCCCCCCCCTCCTCCCCATCCCAAGGGGGGCCTCTACTCTTCATTAAGGAAAGGGGGAGAAGATTTGGTAGTGATGATAATAATGGTGTGTGTATACAGTATTTGAGCTAGTTTATGCTTTATAAAAATATACTATGCTTTTTTATACAGTATAGTATAAGAAAATGTTAATCTTTTTTATGTAAATGCTGTACTTTTCTATTTTGAATGAAAACATGAGTGCAGATGAGAAGTCACAATATCGTGGCTGAAATATGTTGACTAAACCACACACTAGAAAGTGAAGGGACGACAACGTTTCGGTCCGTCCTGGACCATTCTTAAGTCGACAATGGACCGAAATGTTGTCGTTCCTTCACTTTCTAGTGTGTGGTTTGGTCAATAACATGAGTGTTCATAAGTATAATTGTACTTTTAACTTTGTCTCAGAGTTCGTAACTTTTCACCAGATGTTGTGGCTTGGACAATTAAGGAAATACACACTCTTATTAAAAGAATGAATCACATGGCCTTTAATGTAAAGAACAAGTCCTGTTGGGCCGCAGTCAAGAGTGTCGATTGGGAGAAAGTTGCTTTTGATCCTTATTCTGCTGAAGACTGTAAGACAAAGTTTCGATTTTTACTGAAAAGAATTGGAGCAACAAAGTAAGTCACATTGGGTTCTGTAGTTTTGTGTTACGTATTACCTAATTGTTGTTACCTGCACTTACTTTACCTGAGGTCCACCATTTCTAGTGGCCTTTACAGTGAAAGAAGGCTGGGGGGGGGGGGGCATGTCAAAGGGTCTTTCTTATTCCTGAAGATTTGTCCAGTTGAATTTTGAACTAGTGTAGTATTTTGGTATTTATCGCTTTAGCAGGTAGAAGATTCTATGGATTTATTACCCAATGGGTGAAAAAGCAATGAAAGTGTTGCATTCTTGTAAAGCCACTAATATGCATAGCATTTTGGGCAGGTCCTTGAGGTAAACATTTAAAGTAATAATAGGATCATTGTAACAGAATTTTAATTCAACATAATAACTACATTGCAAATTGATATACAGTAGTAGATCATACTTTGAAGTTGCCTGTTTTAAGTACTAAATTGGTTTTAGCACAAGGTGGGGAAACTATGAGGATGAAGTACCTTTTGGTTTTAATTTTGAATAAAGTATAATTTGAACAATGTTTTAATTCATTAGGGAGTGAATTACATATACTGGATCCTTTTGTTTGCATGGAGTACTTGCACAGATTTAGTCTGACTATAGGAATTATCAGGGAGATATTTATTTCTGATGTGATGCTCATGGGTGCTGTTACAGTACATACATCTATCAAAGAAGAGTTTCAAATCCAGATTAGAATCAAGGAATAAGGTTTTGTAAGTATAAATAGTACATGAAAATGTGTGGAGTGAGTGTATGCTTAGCATGTTTAGGGATTTAAACAGAGGGGCTGTATGTTGTCTGAAAACAGAGTTTATTATAGTTCTGATAATACCATGCACAATAAACATAAAAAAGAAGAAAGAATAATGAAAGAAATAATCCATAAAGGAGTAAAAACCACAACTCCTAATGAAAACAAAGACCTAATCATATTCTATAAAACAAAGAAGACTACCGACCTCCTCATTAAAAACAGCCCGAAGCCGACAGAGAACCCTTTACAGCAGTCAAACATGGTATATATTTACACCTGCCCCCACGAAGGATATAGTCTTCAATCTAAGTACATAGGTATGATGTCGACCAAGCTGACGAGGCGTTTGACCTGTCATCTTCAATCACGTGCCCCTGAAAATCACATGAGACAAGCCCATGACATCACCCTAACAAGAGAAATGTTGAATAGAAACATTTGTATAATAGACAAAACCCAAGATGTAAGAAGATTACAAATTCTCTAAGCAATCCACATAAAAATAGAACAATCCACCATAAATACCCAAATTATGGAACTATTCACTCTACTCACCATGAGAGTAAGAAGAAGACCGGAACACGAAGCAGACACTGCTCAAAATGCCATGCCCGCTACACCTGATTAATCTTTGTAGATGCTTTCTCCCTTTTTTTCACTTTATTTGTCCACCATAAAGGGCATAAATGTACCACCACTACCAGTTTCCTGTCCCTATCATGGCCACTAAATAAATATTAGGCCTCGGGTAAATTTATTAATAGTTACTTTTATCATGTGTATGATGAACTTTTCTGTTTTGCAGACTGAGATATTAATAAATGAACATTCATTTATGAGCAACATAAATGTTGCTCATAAATGCTCATTTTAGTGTCTTTTCAATTACAATTATAATTATTAAGGCCATTACTAATGCTATTGATGGTATTGTCATTTTCATTTCTTCATCCCCATGGATATGAATACAGTATTGTCTGTAATGTAATTCTTATTTTTTTCAGTATTTTTGTACAATAATGATAAATAAAGATTAAAACAATATTAAAGATAAAGTTACAATAGAGATATGTAACTTTATCAATTCTGATATAAACATGACATAATATACAGTTTATGTCGATACAAAAAGTTTAAACGAGGTGTGTGTTAGTCTCTAACTTTTCCGATTCTGTTACTCTTTCAACCAATGACTTCAACGCTACATCTTATTGGTTGTATTAACCACTGCACTGTCCTCCTGTTTTTGGCAAAAACTTCTTAGTGCAATTGTCAAGGACATATTTTTGTTATTTTTATAAATGTTCAGGTAAGGTTAATGTTAAAATGTTTCAAAACTCAACTACAGTATTTCCATTTCAAAACACAAAAGAGTAATGAAAACATTAAAAAACATTAAAATATAGCCTAATAAAAAAATTAACACCTCTGAGAGCACTTATAAACGTGCACAGTGTAGTGGTTAAAATATAGTCGCATAGAATGGTGGTGTTTTCTTCAGATTTTGGGTTAGCTAAAAAGAAAAAAATCCATTTATACGTACAGTACTTATTTTTGTTATTTTCAGAACTATGACAGCGCTCCTCTCAGAAATGGAGGGGAAGATTGCCAGTGGAGAGATAACAAAACATCTAGTTTTACAACCAAAGAATTTGTTTATAAAGAATTTTTTAAAAGTTAATAAAAATATTGAGCCGAAGGTAAGTATTTAATTTCTATTATTAAGTTTTATCTGTTAATATAAAATTTGACAATTTTTCATGCATTTTATGACATAAACTTTTTATCCTAATAACATTTACAACATTTCTTGTTGTAAATTTCTTTTCTTGATCACTATTGCAGAAATAAAATTAAAATGTAGGAGAACTTCCTCTTAATTTCTTAGATATTTGTTGACCAATTTGACTTTTATGACAAGAAAATATAGATACAAATAGATATAGAAAATACAAGGCTTTGGTTGAGAGCCTCAGGAACCCAAGTTAACAAATGGAATGCACAAGGCAGTGATGTGGAGGGGGTAGACTCCATACATGGTTTCAAATGTAGATACAATAGAGCCCAATAGGCTCATGAACCTGTACACCAGTTGATTGACAGTCGAGAGGCGGGACTAAAGAGTTCAACCCCCTGCAAGCACAACTAGGCAAGTACAGCTGGAAACTCTCGCACAGTAATGTGAGCCGGACGTAGGCTCATGGGGCCCCAGACCAGCTTGGTGAACACTGGTCACAAAACCCCAACTGAGATCAGAGGCTTCTGCAAGGCCATTGAGCAAGGGCAGAGGAAGGCACCTGGGAACCAAACCCCGAGGAGGAAGCTGGCAATGCAGTAACTGGCAAAGTGCTCCCAGTGATTGCGGCTGCAGTAGAAGAGCAGCCGCTGCAGCCGTTTTGGTTTCTCCAGAGAAACCAAAACAGCCTCTGAAGTCAAACCCTGCCCGAGGGTAAAATGAGGAGGGCAAAGTTGAGGCTACTGCACAGCTGCTTGAGCAACCTCCCAGTCATCCAATGCCCACTCAACACCAACAGATGGAGTTGCTGGAGGCAGAGACAGCGAAGTCGACTGAGAGTCCCAAACAAGGCCTAGCCAAGTCTGAACCAGGGACGGAAGCAAATGGGACTTCCTCCAGTTCATCAGAAACCTGAGCCTGGCGAGCTGAGAAAGAACCAGATCCCTGGACAACAGACATGTTGACCAGCTGGGGGCCCACACCAGCTAATCATCGATTGTAGGCCAGAACCCAAACACCAAAAAGACATGGATGAGACATCTCAACCCAAGCCAAACAGGTAAAAACATGAGGAGCCAGGTTAAGCCCAAGCAGCAGGACCTGAAATTGGTATGCCTATCGCCCCACAACAAAGCCAAACCGTTCCCCTGAACCCTGGATATATAGGGAAATGCCAGAACATGTCCTGGAGGTCCAGAGAAATCATCCACATGCCCAATTGAAGAACGAGACAGACCTAGAACAATGTGGTCATCCAAAAGGAGGGGCAAGGAATGTACCAGCTCAACCCATACAGATCGAGGATGAACCAGTGATCCAGAGAATCCTGTTTTGGGATCAGAAACAGGTGGGCACCCCACCAAAGGGACGGGGTCATACTGACCACTCACAAAGACACCAACTCTAAAATAACCCAACCCAACAATCTATATTCAAGTTGGTCCTAGAGGTCTGGTGCAATTCTGTAATGCTTGGCATCTACAGTATTGTATCTACGGGAATCTACTGAATGGCCTACCAGAGACGGGCATTAATTACACACAATGCTTAGTTTATTATACCCTCTGTACTCCTTATACAACCATGTATTTATTACTCCATCCGAGTGGCCCTTGCACACCTCGTAGTCATTGCACTTTACTCATTTATTAACCTTGTGTGTGAAATATGCTAGGCTCCGTAATACCTTTTGCAAGTTCCCTCGTCTGATTTTTAATTACTTTTTGTACTGTATATGATAATAATTTTTTTCTCTTCTAGAACTTGTTTTCTGCGGCTCATAAGGCATGGGAGAATTTACCATCAACAGAAAAGGATGCTTATGCTAAGTTTGTCACCAAAGCTAACAAGAATGTCATCCCATCGTAAGTTTATACTTTGTATAACTTTACAGTCTGAATTATTATCTAATTTTATTAGATAACATATTAGTTATCTAATTTTTATTAGATAACAGTGCCATCATGGTAACATAATCAAAGAAGAACATGGTTTGTATATTTTTAAACTGTAGCAATAATAGCAGTTCCCCATGGAGCAGTAGTAACACAACACACTCGCCCCGAGCTTCACAAGCAATTTGCTCTAGGTTTGTATCCAGGCCGGGGAGCATTGACTAGGTGTCAATCCTCGCAAATTTAATAAGTCAATATTGACTTATTAAATATGTGCATAGGTGACATACTTAACATAATAGATACCCTTAAAAAGATTCATAGAAAACACCGACCGTACCTAACCTACTTAGTATGTTAAGATAAGCATCTTATTGCTTCGTAATTACAATTATTACCTAACCTATAATAGGTATTGGTTAAGTAATAATTGTAATTACGAAGCAATAAGATGCTTATCTTAAGATACTAACAAGGTTAGGTAAGGTCGGTGTTTTCTTTGAATCTTTTTAAGGGTATCTATTATGTTTAGTATATCACCTATGCACGTAGTTAATAAGTGAATATTGACTTTACGAATTTGCGAGAACGGGTTGCAATCCTTAACTGAACACCTCTGTTCACCCAGCATTGAATGGGTAACTGGTTGTTAAACACTTGGATGGGTCGTATACCGAGGAAAATTAAGATTAACCCTTAACCCTTCTGCTGCTCTGCTAAGAGCCTTCAACATTGCCAGATGCAATAAATAACAAAATTCAAATTTTAGTTTTTTTCGTCTTATGAAAGTGTTCATTTGTGTTTCCCGATCACAGGAAAAAAAAATAAAAAAAATCGTAGATGACATATTTTGGCTGCAATAGGGCGGGGAAGTCTGGCAAAGTTGAGGCGTTGACAGATTAACCCTTAACCACTTAACTGCGCCAACCAAGTATTCTCGGTAGGTGGCAAACTGTGCTAACCGAGAAAACTCTTTTTGATTTTTTCATATCCATTCTAAATGTGTGCGAGGTTGGTTGTGTACGAAATGAACTCTTAGGACCTCCAGTGAGAGGCAGCCATCTTGGAAAAAATCCCAGAATGCCCTAGGGCTGCTGGCTGGGTTAGTACTGAGTGAGCAATCATGGGTGATGCACGCGCCTCTGGCTCCCAAACACCTGTCCGATGTGGTGTTGAAAGATCGCGCGCTGTCAGTGAAATTCAAACTTTATTGTTTGAAGAACATAAGGGTCATAATATTGGTGAAGCTATGCGCAATAAGGACCTAACACAAGGCTCGGATGCAAGTTATCCAGCACCTATGAGGACGATACAGCGAGCGTATTCAATTGTAGCTCTGAGCGCCTTCTTTGCCCACCTATGCTATGCAATCTCCAATTTATTTAGATGATACATAGATGAATCGTTTTCTGCATTCAGTGATGATGCATTTGATACAAGTAGCATAGATGAACAGTGTTAGCGGCTTCCATGGTGGTGTTTTCCATTGATATTTTCAAGAATAGCTGAATTTTTTCTTGACTGAATGACACCCGTTGAGACTTGCTGAATCTCTTACAGACTGATGGACACTCTTTGAAGCTGGCTGAATCTCTTCCTGTGTGGGACCTTACAAAGCAATCTTTTCACGACTTCCTTACAAATTGATCTTTTCCTGTAATCTTTTCAAGACTACCTTACATTTTACAAGCTTGGCTACATACCACCTACAGGTACTAATGTCAAGGGTGTACGTGAGTTCGTTATTTGCAAGCACAAAGAGCGAAGAAACAGGAAGCGAAAATCTATCTGTACCTGGTGCAATGAGAGCGAAGTCACGCTGTGTACCATGGACTACTTCGTTGATTATTACACACTTCCGAAGTACTGACTGTGTAATACAGTGTTTTACTGTGTAAATAGTGTGTGAAACTGTACATATTGTAATTTTAGTGAATTTTTAACACGTAATATTGCTACAATAAACATTTATTGTGGGCACATTACTGACACATGGATCACAGTTTGATGGAACATTATGAACGTTCTACTGTAAATATATTGTAAAGGTCACAAATATGCATCATATACGATAAAAAAGCAAATAAAACCGCATTGGAAATACATAGAACAAATAATTGAAAATATATTTGTGGCAACACCCGGTGCCTGAATGACCTGCGCGACCGTGTCTGGGCGAGTCACGCACGGGCGACCAGGCCCTGATGACGTCATGGCGCACCTTGTCCAAGTCCCCACAGCCAAAGTAAGTGGAATTTGGTATTTATTTTTACATAGACATGTTCAGGGAAGGGAACTTATCATTTTACGAAGAAAAAGAATTTTTTGGGAACACTTTATTTAATGCACACAGGGGGAATTTCACAATAAACTCGGCACAGCACAGTAGTTAAGCTGCCTGCCTTATGGCCTTAACCACTGGGCTGCTCGGCTTCCAAATATGGCACCCCCTCCCCCCAGTGCGCAGTAAATAAATTCTCTGGAAAATATTCTGTGTTTTTTTGAAAGTGTCAAAAACCCTTCCCTGAGTATGGATATGTTAACAAAAAGTTTAAATTGTACTTACTTTGGCCGCTATGGGGTCCATAAGTTCGCACGTGACGTCGTCAATCCCTGGTCGGATTGATGCGACATACGCTCCCGGGGCCAGTAGGGCGCTCGGGTCAAGATGCGCGAGTTGCCACAAATATATTTTTGTTAATTTTTTTGCACACAGTTCCAAATACATTTTATTTGTTTTTTCGTGCCAATCCTATGTATAATGAACACGTACACTATATTATAGCAGTAGAACATCCGTACTGTCCGAAATTTTTTTACAGTAAACTATACTGAAAACCTATATTCTAAATATATAAAAATGAAGATCATATGCTATTCTGAGAGTATAATAACACCAAATGAACAATTGGTGGCATTTTATATTTTTGCAGCTGATTTCAAAATCTGAAGTTTCCAATATTCAATTTTATAATTATTTTTTATTTTCTTGTTTTTCAAGTTACACTGGTATCATTTAGACAAAGTTGGAGCATTTGCCTAGTAGATTATGCACAAAACATTTGAAAAAGTTTCAGAAAATTTTAAATACCCAGCTCAATGTCACACATCATATGACGTTTTGTGCAGTTTAAGGGTTAAAGTTCCAGTTTGAACTTATTACAGTGACACTGTCTATGATATAAAGAAAATGAGTAATGTAGTAAATAATATTTATTAGAGTATTTATTTTTAATTCCAGAAATGATGAACCACCTTGTATTCCAAAATCACCATTTGAGGTAAGTACTGTTTTAATGTTTATATTTTATGAGAGCTTTTTATCTACATACAACTTATTGGTAATTAAAAAGAAATTATGCAAGCATGTACTATTGCCTTCAATTTTATTTTAATTAATAATTTGCAGATATTGTACTTGATGAACTACTACATCAAATTGTATCTTCCGGTAATAGTAAATAGTATATTGTCCTGGGTTTGTATCCTGGCCGGGGAGGATTTACTGGACGCCAATCCTTAACTGTATCCTCTGTTTAACCCAACAGTAAAATGGGTACCTGGTTGTTAAACGATTCTGCGGGTCGTATTCCAGGGAACATAGGATTAACCATTGGGCTTCTCAGCTTCCAAATACGGCGCAAACCCCCCCTCCCCCAGTGGGCAGGAAAAAAATTCTTTACTTTTTTTAAAGTGTCAAAAACCTTTCCTAGAGTATGGATATGTTAACAAAAAGTAAACTTTTGGGAAAAAAGTAAAATGGGATCCGTAAGTTCGTGCGTAACGTCATCAATCCCTGATCGCCCGTGGCCTTTTCATGCAACTGATTATTATTTAGTTGCTTCAGTTATTTTCAGTTGGGCATGCTCCTGATCTGGCCTGACTACTTTCAAGCTAAGCCTCTATTGTTTGGTGCCAAGCTTATGTTCTGGTGCCAATAGCTTATGTTCTGCTATTTCCTGAGTTTACTCACCATGAGTTAGCAGTTCACATTGGGTACTGGATTCACTTGGACATTAAAAAAAAAAATCCTAATTTTTATGCTCCATAGCTTTATATATGAAAATTAAATTAAATATATGTGAAAAGACCATATTAAATGTTCCTTACCATGGTGGGATACAAGGATGTTGACAGTGATACAAATCCTGAGGTAGAATCCTAGGCTCTGGCTCATGGGAACTGTTCATGCCTTAATTATCCATTGAATTAAGTGGTATTTAATAGGCCTGCAGTACTGTATTGTATAATGTGATGGTAAAAGGACTAGGAGCAGTGGCTTAGGGCAGATGGAATGCAAAGCACATATAAATAAAACAAAAAAGTAAAACAAATTCAAATAAAACTGCTATGTTGACAGCTTCACTGTGTAGCAACTGCAGGATAAAGTACAAAGAATGGAAAATTTTAAATACTTTACTGGAAAAAAATAACTTTAACAAAATTACAAAAATAAAAATAGTTCCTCCAAGACTTGGCTTTATTACAGTGTGCAAAATGAAAAAAAACAATCAAACAGACAAGTTAACGTTACGTTAGAGAACAAGAAATAAATGGTGCTGAAAATACTGAATACTGGGTACAGTACTAGGCTGCGTAAATCTACCACCACACAGGGTAGTGTGAGAGTATTTCCAGCAGGTTTGAGCACTGAGAATATTCCGACTGGTGGAGGCTGACTGGCTTCTATATATACAGGAAAGTGACCGTCCAGGTGGCCCTGTTGTCTCGATAATTGGAAGCCGGCAGGTGCGAACTATTAAGTTGCTTGTTCACCAGCTAGTGGCGTGATCCTGGAGACACCATATGTGCTGGGGGGGGTGGGGTGGAGTGGTTGACTCTTGTCTAGACGTATAGTTGTTGTCGTTCTTGCTTGTTAATTCTCTATTCTTGAAGATGCAGACGTTACATGGTTGAACAGGTGATGATGGAATAGGCTCAATCTCCTTTTCTAGGGAGATTCTTGTGACAATATGTACAATGTTTGTGATTATACAGTATATTAATTAAATAATTTTAAATTTTTTCAGATATTTTATAATCATCAGTGTGCAAAGAATAAGATGAAAAACTTGGAGTTCAAGAAATTAATGAAAGCAAAATATTTCTCTCTTAGCCCAGCAAAAAAACTAAAATACATTAGTTTATCAGCTCAGGATCTTTACATTTATGAGGTAAGCATTAATTTTTTAATATTATAAATTTGAGTGGACCCTCATGTATAAAATTTGTATATAAGACATGTCATATAAAATGAAGAGCATCTTGATAAAAAAAAACAGCAATGAATGTACATTAATGAAATGCCATTTTCTGAGTGAGCCCCTACAGCTCCCCCTGGAGCTATCAGGCTGATATGTGTTATATTTGTCTGGGGCATCAGTCAATTGGAGTTTAGCCTACCAGAGACCACAAGCCAGAACCTGGGCCCCATCAGCGAGGCAAAGGGAGCAATGGCTAATGGAAACCCCCATGTGGTTGGGGGCATTCCATGACTGTCATCGGCACCCAGAAAGGTAGGCATAGCAAAATAAACCCCATTTGATAAGAAAATGGGACCATGAAACCAAATAGGGAGACAGAACTCATCCTACAACGTAAGGAAACAACTAAATGTCACACCTCACCGCCACGCCGTCTGTCCATGCAACTACCCCCTCAGAATGGGGAGGAGAGGGAGAGCCCCAGACTCCCCACACCAGCTTCCCAAGCAAGCCAGTCAGAGGCTGAGCATCAAAAAAGGAAATGAAACTGCCAACCAGAGGGAGGGAGGGTTGCCAGGGAACCTCCAGGGCTCACCCAGAAAATGGTGTTTCATTACATTCAACACTGGTTTTCTGTGAAAGAGCCCTACAGCTAACTGGAGCTATATCACCAAAGAGAAGGAAAGAGTGACTTACCCGGGAGGCAGACAGCACTCGCTTCTCAACTCCAAGTCGAGACAGCTGGCTGCAACCTGCGACCCAAAGCCACACATGGGTGCCTAGGACCAGGAACGTTGACGAGATAACGTGCATCCAGGACCCTGGTCGGCCTCCAAAATTCCCGCACCTGAATGTCAACTCAGGACATATTGCCGGAGAGGGCAGTAAAAGCAGCAAACTTACAAACATTGTGGGCATGAGGAGAGACCACAGGCTGGTTAGATTCAATGACCCTGCAGATGGGGAACTCAGCTGAGCCGAGTTCCAAAGCTCAATTGTTCCCTGTGTCCTGGAACAAGGAACAAGGGAAACCGGATTAACCCAAAGTGTATCCCCATAAACAGGTGTGCCAGTAACGACGAAGAGCCGCAACCGGACACAAAACATGATGCATCCCCGGCCTGACCAACCAAGTATCAATTACCCAAGGACTTCTTTGCAAAGCGGCCGTTCTTTGGCTGCTTTTGAAGCGGCCGAAGAACTCATTCTTCTCGTTCTTCGCCAGAAAAGGAGGCTGCAACCGAACAAACCTACCACCAGGACCAAAAGAGCAGAAACCCCTGCCAGAGGAGAACATGAAGCTCACCAACTTGACCCCAAGAGGTCTATGCCAACAGAAAGAGAGCTTTGGAAAAATAATCGTGAACTAAAGGGGCCACCACAAACTGAGGTGAAGATAGAAAAGAGAGCACCTTGTCCAAGGACCAGGACGGCTCAGGCGGTGCATGAGTAGGCCGGAGGTGAAACAAAGCACAAAACTGCTTATGAAACGGGGCCGAAGGGACATCCACTCCAAATGCAAGCAAGGGCGGCTTCGCCAGTGCCGCACCATATGAGGCGACAGTATTTGGCATCAAATGACCGTCCTGAAAAAGCCAAGAAAGAAAAGACAAGACAACCAAATCAGAAACAGGAGACAACTTACAAAGAGAGATAAAATGGCTGAAAGAAGGCCAGGAAATTTCATACAGTACTGTCACCAAGACGAAACTAGCAGGTGGAACACCATAAACAAAGCCACCTGATCACCATACAAATGGTGATAGACCCACATGAAAAAAAACCAGACGCGAAGAGTGGAAGAGAAGACCGAATCAGCCAGGTACCTGACTGGACCGATCTGCTGAAAGCGGAGCCGCAGAAAACATCGCGGGTTTGGACACCGAGCAAGCCGTGCTTGAAACCAAGGCTGGGCCATCCACCAAGGGGCCAACAGGACTACTCTCCTCCTGGTAAGTCTCTCAACAAGCCAGGACCCAAAGCAACAGCTGAACCGGGGAAAAGAGGTACAGGTAACCGCTCCTCGACCAGTCCTACTGAAAGGCATCTACTGCGACGGCCTCGCTGTCGAGGAATGACACCACACAAATATTGGGAGACACTGTGACCACGCCGAAGCCAAACCTACACGGTGGATAAACCAGCACGGCGAAGTTCAGACTTATGCACAACTGCTCGAGTAACCTCTGAGTGTCTCGGATTCCCCCGTCCCTCCCCCGAAACAGCTGAAGGCAGCACTGCAGCCGCAGCAATGACTCTGGAGGGAAAGACAAAGAAGCGGTCCGGCAAAGACAAGGAGTCCCACACAAGACCCCTGGGGCGGAACCAGATGGGACTTCCTCCATTTCACCAGGAACCTGAACCCAGCAAGCTGGGAAAGAACCACACCCCTGGTGAGCAGACAAGCAGACCGACTGGGAGCCCACACCAACTATTCGTCGAGGTAGGCAAAAACTCGAATCCCAAGATGCCGGCTCTGAAGGCAACGTCAACTCAGAAACGGGCACCAATGGCCACCTTTACAGGAGGAGCCCCCAAGCTCTGGCACGACCCTTTTAATTAAGAAGGCCGAGAACAGCCACCCCGGAGAACCGACAAGTCCGACATAGGACGACAACTAGAAAAAGCCGCCTGCAGAAACTGTGTGACTGCAGTCTCCGTAAAAAAAAAAATGGTGACGATAACCTAAGAGCCAGGCCCAAGCAGATTCCAAAGAGAGAGTGAGCAAAGTCTGACGGCACATGAGGCGAGAAGCAGAGAACAAACGCAGCCTCCTTGAGAATCGGCGCAAACAGTTTCAACAGTGGGGTTGAAATCCTAGCCGCCAAGGCCAGCGCACCAGATAAAGGCTCGGCACTCAACGCTCCCATATCCTCCTCAAGCCAGATCGAGACCAGCTTGAAAAAGGAAAAGAAGTGCAAAATTGAGGCCCACGGGCGCACAAATCCTTGGCAACCAAAGACGCCGAAAGGGTGGAACTGCACGTGCAGCTGCACCAGGCCAATCCAGTGGAATCACAAGGGTGAACAAGCACGCATTAAGGTGCTCAAACTCACCCCCAGGTAAACCTGCAGAACGGTATAATTTTCTCACCACTCAAGCATGTTGGTCTGACAGAACCCATGCCACGCCCCCAGTGAAAAGAATAGGCAGTCTGCCAGCTGCGGAAAACTCCGGAACCTCCAAACGCACCCAATATGGGGAAGAAACTGAACCAGGGCAACACCTTCCCACCTCACCACTAGCCTTCTGCTGTTTAAGAAGAACTCAGCCATGACCGAAAACACATCTCCAACCCAAGGTGGAAAGGCCACCGAACTTTCAAGCCTCCTCTCTCCACATCCAGATCCTCTTCCAAGAATTTCACCGTCTCATCCTTCTTTTCCCTGCCATCTTTTCCAAGCCCTGTGGACATCAAAGTGAAAGTGAAAATGGGGAAGAAGAACCGAATTCAAACAAGGAAGGATCCATCACAGAATAAAAATCCGGGGTCTCGCAGGAGATAAGCAGCAAGCAACTCCTGAACCTCCTTTGATGAGATACAAGTGGCAAAAAACCTCTGGAAAGAGAGAGCCGAGGAACCCAAGGGAACCCGGAACCAAACCCGGGGAGGAGCCGACCCCAAATCATACTCACACAGGGAAAGGGGGGGTGTAAGAAAACCCCTTCCCCTGCAATAACAAGTCCTGCGAAGAGGGCACCAGCACCCAAGTGAGGTCAAATATGGCCCAAGCCCTTTTAAGTCAACTTCTCCCCAGTCCCGGAATTCTCCAAATCAGGACCCGGGACTGAGTCAAGGCGGAAATGCAGAAAACAAGGGGGGCCTGCTGGTGAGACCGAGAAGCCTCGGCAGGAGGAACCGGTTCGAATGCCATCGTCCCCAACCCAAATGGGGCAGCCTCTAAAGCTGCCCTAGTCTCAATACCAACTAAACTCTGCCCCGACTCTGAAACCCTCAGACGTTTGGGAGCCGGAAGCAGGGAAGGGGGAACAGGATGAACAACAGGGGAAGGACCAGGGAACGCAAGACTGTACCAAAGTCGAAACGACTAACGCTCCCAGGTTCAGGTCCCTATAACTAAAATGGGGCAGCCTTAGGGCATTTGGGTAGGCAACCAACCTAGTGCGCTGCAGCAACTTAAACCGTGCATGCAACGTGGATGCTGCCTGAATTAGAATATCAATATCATCAGAATGCGTAAACTGGAAAGCAAACAGAGCACGATTCGCAAGACTCCGGGTCAGAGGTGTTGGTGACCCAACAGGCAGCACGACGGAGGCAAAAACAGTGACTGTCACCCTAAGACAAGAGCACACAGCAACTTTCAAACTCACACGAGGTGAGGTGGAACTCAGAAGATGCATCCTTAGGTCTAATGAGCCCCAATGTTGATTTCCAGGGCCCACAGGCTGACTGTTAAGGGAAGCTAAGGCAAGGTACTGCAAAACTGGCTGGGCCCAAACTAACAAGGGAATCTGCTAAGGCTGAACCCCTGCGACGTGTCCAATCCTGTGACACGGCCTAGATTGTCACATGGCCTCCCAAATAAAAGAAATGGACCAATAGCCAAACCAGGCAGACACCCCTCCATGCAAGAAAACAAAAATATAAGAAAAACCCAGTAAAAGGAAAACGTCTCCAAAAGGAACAGAAACCAGCCACCGTGTAGGTAGGCGAGCTACTCAGTACCAGCAAATGATACCACTTCCAACCCAAGGCCAAACAAAAGCCACGAAAACCCCAGCTGGTCCCAAGGGCAGGGTAAGAGCCAAGCGGCAAAGATCCCTACAGAAGCAGTTCTCGAAAGTTCTATGGAAGGCAACCCATAGAACCCAAGGGTTGTACTTAACAGGGCATCCAAGGAAGAGAACCCTAAATGCATGCAGCCCCAGTATTATTCAAAGTACACCTAGCTACCATGCCTCACACAGCAGAAACACACCACTAAGGCACACAACTGTACTGGAATCTGAGGCCAGAATCAACATCTGCCCCAGACAACATCAGCCAACAAACTGAATGGCTTGGGTTGCTGGCAGGGGGAAGGGGGGCTGCTGCCCAGACAGGCAGTGAGGTGTGATATTTGCTTGTTTCCTTAAGTTGTAGGATAAGTTCTGACTCCCTGTTTGGTTTTCAGTAGCATTTTCTTACCTAGTGGAGTTTGTTTTCTTATGCTTACCTTTCTGGGTGCCAACCCCAGTCAGTGGCAGACATGGAATGCCCCCAACCACATGGGGTTTCCATAGGCCATTACTCCCTTTGCCTCTGCAAGGGGGGACCCAGGTTCTGTCTAATGGTCCCTGGTAGGCTGAACTCCAATTGACTCATGCCCCAGATTAATAATACAACACATATCAGCCTGATAACTCCAGGGAGCCGTAGGGGCTTCCCACAGAAAAAAGTGTTAATGTAATGAAATGCCAATTTCTGGGCGAGCCCTGGTGGCTCCCTGAAGCTACCATCTTTGATGCAGGTGCCATCAGTTGCAGAGTTCTCTGGCTTACCAGGAACCCAATGCCAGAACTTAGTTCTGGCATTGGGCCCTTTCTCACAGAGGTGAAGGGACCTGTGGCATTTATATATTCAATTATTTATGCCACCACCGAGGAAGGCATCCAGAAAGTCAGCGAGTCAAAACAAACCACATCTGGCTGCCTTCGAGACCTGCAGGCTCAAAAAACCAGCGTTGAATGTAATGAAACGCCATTTTCTGGGTGAGACCCGGAGGCTCCCCGGAGCTTTACCAGACTGATATGCTTATGTTAGACTTTGGCAACAGTCATGTGTATGGAGTTCTAGGGCCTACTGGGGACTACGGCCAGAACCTGGCCCTCTCAGAGAGGCAAGGGGAGCAATGGCCTATAGAAACCCCCGTGTGGTTGGAAGCATTCTATGTCTGCCATTGACCGGGTGAAGCATCCAGAAAGGTAAGCATTCCAAAACAAACCCTTATTCTGATTAAAATTGCTACCAAAAGCTGAGCTAGTGGATAGAACTCCCCAACAGAAAACAAGCAAACTAGTATGACGTCACACGTCACCGCGCCGCTGTCTGCACAGCTCCCCGCTTCCCGGAAGGGAAAGTCCCAGACCTCTCATGCCGGCTTTCATTACATTCAACACTTATTTTCCTGGGGGGAGCTTCTTGTGGCTCCCTAAAGCTAACTACCCACAGAGAAGAAAGAAATGGGCACAAACCAGGGAGGAGGGAGCACAGCAGGTATCACAACAAAGAAACCAACAGCCTAGAAGTCGACCCAAGGCCACATAGAGGTGGCCTTGGCGACCCTGGGCTCCATAGTTCCTCATCAACAAACTGGGAACTTAAAATATGATGTGCCCTAAGAAACATGGACAGTAACACTGGTTGGTTCACCCTTTTGTGATGGTTAGCATAATAATACATGTAAAAACATGCATCATCAGGTTTTCTGTACATAATTAACCTTAAAAGTTCTTCCTATTTTATGTATCATTGTATCCAAGAGTGATATTCATTAGCCCTGCTCTACTGCAACTGTAAACTTAATTGATGGGATTAACGGTAACTCTGGATAGAAAGATCTTTTACCGTGTTTACATTAAAGATGTAAAAACTAAACTACAGTGGCACCTCGACTTATGACTGCTCCTACTTACAAATTTTTTGAGTTACAATGTAAATTTCGTCGGAAAATGCGACTCGACTTACGACCTTTGCCTCGACTAGTGACTTTGTTGATATGCGTATGGGTCGACCACGTGGTTTCCTGGTGGCACGGCCGATCCCACCTCAGTTTACCAGAGCCGCTCGCTTAGTGACGATCGTGCTTGTAAAGAATTTCATTATTTTGTGCTTTTTTGTTTTTTGAACATAAAAGTAATTGTTATATATCATGCCATGGGGTCCCAAGAAAGTCAGTGGTAAGGTTCAACCTAAGAAAACACACGTGAGGATGACCATAGAGGAAAAACAAGAGATCATTTGTAAACATGAAAATGGTATGAGGGTTGTTGATGTAGTGGAGGATGTCCCTTCCTCATTTATGAAAAAAAATGTGTGCAGTATGGGAAGAATTGCAAAGTTTTTGCTGAAAAGTGTCACCCAAATCAAGCTGTAGTAGGCCGTTTTGTTAACCTTTTTAATGACAATGTGATGTCTCACGTCAGACAAGTGTTACAATGTAGGTAAAAACAAGTGTCGCTAGACAGGTTTTTAGTGAGAAAACAAGCAGTGAGCCACAAGCAGGTCCTAGTGGTATGCAGGCAAAACGTAGGAGAGAGAGTACGCCAGAAAAGTCATCACTGCCTGATGTTATAATGGAAGGGAACTCCCCTTCCTAACACTAACACCTCTCCTCCTCCCCTCCTCCTCACCGTCTTACATACGCCAACAAGAGTCCTCATTCAAGGTAAGATATACATACAGTACTGTATTGTAGCTAGTTCAAAATGAGTGTTATTCGGTACAAAATGCATTTTTAAGTTAATGTTTTTGGGGGTGTGGAACGAATTAATTCAATTTACATTATTTCTTATCGGAAAATTTGTTTCGACTTGCAAATTTTTTATTTACGACCCATCTCTGGGAACAGATTAAATTCATAAGTTGAGGCCCCACTGTACATTAAAAGATGTAGTGCCAATTTATACTGTATAGTACATGTATATCAGTACCATATCTGGATATGTTATTCATTTTTTCCAGCTTGAAGCTTCCAAGTATCGTGAAAGACATCCTGAGTGGATTTGTAATATAAGAAGAGGACCCAGTAAAGAAGAGAGTGAAATGTACCTGAGGTAAGTGTTAAAATTATATGAAATTTAACTTCTACTATCATCATTTAACTTTTGTAATATACTGTACTATACCTGGTAGTGTAAAATAGGAAAAAAAAGTGATCACATAACCTATTTGGGTATAATTAAATAAAAATAATGCTTGTCTAATAATAGGAATTACATTACTGTATATATGTATATATAGGCCCTCTTATCTCAGCACTCTTATCAATTTCAGTGTACCATATCCATTCAGTACATGTATTAATAATTTTAATTTATTTTATAGTACATTTTCAAATACTTCATTGACCATCAGGTACATTGGAATGCCATCTCGCCCACCAAGAACGGCTTTCTTGTGTTACTATTATGAAATGCTCAAGAAAGGCAAGTATAATAATGTCCAGGCAATGCTGCGACAGTTTTATGCCTCTGAGGACTTCAGAAAATTATCTCCTGATGAGAAGGAGATGTACAGAAGAATATCTAAGGAGGTTTGTAGTTTTTATATTGTCAGATAAAAAAATATCTTAAATACAGTAGTGTCATTTAATAAAATATTTACTTAAGAGTGGTATTAAAATAATGGAGGATACTGTATTATAGATCCTTTTCAAAATTTATTACCAACTAGCTGTACCCGGCCACGCATTTTTGTGGCTCAGTCTGGTTAAATGGAAAAGAAAGAAAATTTTAAGCGCATGTTTCTAATATGTTTAATTTCACAATGCTTGTGTGTATACAATATTTTTTGTTCCATTATCTGTAGAGATATAGAAATTGTCTGGCTTGCCGACTCTAGAACTCCCGACCCTCCCCCACCATTTCCCGTCCCCTTGTTCACCTCATTATTCCCCCCCTTCCCATTCCCTCGTCTTCCCCGCCATTCCCCCTCTCCCCTGTCCCTTCGTCCTCCCCACCATTTCCCGTCCCCTTGTTCACCCCATCATTCCCCCCCTCCCCTGTCCCCTCGTCCTCCCCACCATCCCCCCTCCCGTCCCCTCGTCTTCCCCACCATCCCCCCCCTCCCCCCTTCCCGATGTCCCCTCGTCCTCCCCACCATCCCCCCCTCCCCCCTTCCCGATGTCCCCTCGTCCTCCCCACCATTCCCTCACATTAAAAACACTGTTTAAAAAACATTTTTTACCTGTCACAGGTGTGATGTCTATATACTGTAGTAGGTATATAAAAACACGTGTGTATTCGAATGCAAAGGTGTGTCAAATTTTCAAAGCAATCGGTGAATCACTTTTGGAGATTTCCCTCACATGAAAAACAGTTAAAAAAAAAGTTTTACCTGTCATAGGTATAACATCATTATACAGTAGTAGGTATATAAAAGCACGCACGCATTTGAATGGAATGTTGTGTTAAAATTTCAAAGCAGTTGGTGAAGACCTTTCTGAGATGTAAGATTTTGAACAAACGAACATTTAAATTTTTATTTATATAGATTTAAGATTTCCCACTTTTTATATAATACATTTATATACTGGTTAAACCTGTTGTAAAGGGTTAGCTTTTGAATGTTATTCTATTTAACTAAAGAAAATTTTTAAATCAAGTAGCTTTAATCAGGTGAATGCATGTGCTCATATAGCGTTCATCTTCAGAGACAGGAAAAGTATGTTGCCGAGTTTTCAGCATGGAGAGAAAAGCAGGATGTCAGTGATCAAATACTTGCAGACAAATTCTTAGTAAGTTCTTTTATTTTTACCATTTACTTAATTTCATGTAATTAGGATATGGACTGAGCACTTTTCAGTAGAATCACTGTACATCTGATGTGTCTGCAGTAGATTGCCTTTTTTTTCCCCCCCCAATATTTTTTTATATTTTCCCAAAACACCCCCCCCCCCCCCCCCCCAATATTAATGTGTGTGTGTGTGAGAAGAATGTAAAAATTGAATGTGGATTAAAGTTATGGTATTGAAGTGTTGGATGTGTTATTGATAAAAATATTCATGTACTGTACTGTATTGCACAATTAACAAGGATCACCGAACACAGGGTCTTATGACAGAGTGGATGCTGCTGTAGATGATTATTGGAATGTGGCGGTGTTTGTTTATGTATTGGGTACACGAAGCATGTTAGGTTCCTAGCGGTCTCCCTAGGCTAACTGACCTTTTCCAGTATGCTCTACAACAGTTGCCTAACTGCCAGGTACATATTTACTGCTGTGTGAAATAGGTTCAAGGAAACATGCCCAAACATCTCGTACAGCACAGAAATAAAACCACGAACCTTTTGATTGAGATGATGTGTTTAATTTCTTTTTCTTGACTGATGTCTCCCAACTCCCATGAAAGTGGGGTAATAATAATGTATTGTACAGGTATGTATGTTTAACTGTACTTCTACTCAGACTATATGAAGTTTACAATTCAGTTCATATTTTTATTTATTTTTTTATTTTTTATTTTTTTTTTTTACTTTTTTTTTACCTTTTTTTTTTATTCAGACTTTTTGTGGGTGATCCTGTATCTTTAATTTGGGATATATCCAGGCCACGTGGTCATTTCCCTCTCATTCCTTGAGGATTTTGATAAATTGTTCTTTTTATATTGAATTATTTGGAAGTGAAAATGAGAACTATCTGTGAGGAGTGGAAGAGGAACAACAAGAGTAGGAGAGTGTGAACATATGCAGTATCATGGTTTGTAAGTGAGAATAAAGTATGTAATTTCTTGCAGACATAACTAATATTCTATATAAATGTGTGATATTAATAAGTATTCATCTCTTTTCTTAGAATAAAAAGCAAATCATTGAAGCTCCACTTATCCCTCAACCTTTGAAGAAAACTTTGTCCAATTATGTGGGGGAAAATGTTTACCAGGGCCTAAAGAGAAAGATCTTTACAAGTTCAAATAAAAATTCATCTGCAGATTCAGAGGAAGAGCCACTTCATGGTCCATGTAAAAGTGCATTGTCTGGTACACATAAAAATGTTTTTCCTGGTCCATATAAAAGTGAAATACCTGGTCCATATACAAGTGAAATACCTGGTTCATATATAAGTGAAATACCTGGTCCATATATAAGGGAAATATCTGGTCCATATATAAGTGAATTTCCTGGTCCGTATAGAAATGCATCTGCAAATTCAGAGGAAAATGCACTTTCTAATGTAGATAAAAATGCTTCTACTAGTTCAGTATATTCCCGCCAAAAACAAATAGAACATGTGCAGTGTCCTAATATCATTAAAGAATCATCATGTATTTCAAAACAAATTTTAAGTGATAATAAAAGGGCTAAAATGGAAACAGAGATGATGGGTCGAAATAAAGAAATTAAAAATTTATCTTCCATTGTAACTTTAAATGATTTCATTAGGCAGTTCATGCCTAAACCAGAAGAAGATTTGATATCAAAGATAGATAAACTGAAACAGTGGAAAATATTATCTAGAGAACTTCAACTTAATAATGAAGAGGAGCCCATGCTTAAGGATTGCTTGAAGCGATTAAATGATAATTACGAGAGATGTATCTATACAGATGTTTCAAGGTTAAGTACAGAGTGCAGGAGAAGATTTTTTAGTTCATATCGACATATGTTAGAATATTACTTTGGATATGATATTTTTGAGAATATGTATCCCTCCACAGAATATCCACCTTTAAAATATCCTATATTTTAACAAAATTTCCTTTTGTTAAAATAAAAACTGAAAGGCCTAATAGTAAATAAATACTGTAGTAATAATGTTCCAGTGATTTTAAAAATACTTCATTGTATGTTGAACTGCTATATTATAACAAATTATTTAAATAATATAACCTTTGAAATGGTAAATAATTATTTATAATATTTTCAAAATATAATAACTTATTATTATGGGGGCCAAGCACTATATTAATACACTTTAGTAGTAAAACGGACACACTGTAGCCTGTTATTTTGGTTGATCTTCTGGTTATTATCGACTCTCTTTTATACATATACACACATGTATAGCATTTATGATGTCATCTTTATTATTTTTAGAAACTCATTATCTTTTAACATGACAGAATTTTTAAGTTACAGCAGATTGGAAAATAATTATGTAATATATGTTGTAAATAAGGAATGCACACTTTAACATAATCATTGCTTTTGACTTCAAATTTATGTATTGAGCACTAAGGAACAATCTATTGTTGTCATATTATAACTGGCAGATTTAGGTGTTTCTCAATACAGTGCACTTCTGTTAACTATTTATATTTTTTTCATTTTACTATCAGTTTCACATGTACAGTACTTTCATGAAAAACAATATAATTCTATGCTTTATGGTACAGGTATGTAATCTTGAAAGCCATTCACTCGTGTGTGTGTGTGTGTATGTATGTATATATATATATACTGTATATATATATATATATATATATATATATATATATATATATATATATATATATATATATATTATATATATTATATATATTATATATATTATATATATTATATATAATTATTTATTTATTTATTTATTTTAGTAGCAGTCTTTCTTGTAAACATATGTTGTTGAATATGACTGAAAGGATACGATTAATAATTCTAACACGAATCTTCACAGTATTTCTTACATTTTTCTTCACTCTTGAACAGTGAAGAAAAACATAAGAAGAACACTACTCAGCCTTGCATACTAGGCTGAGTAGTGCATTCTGGCTATAAGGTACGACATATAAGTATTTTTTATTGTAAATTATATTTAAACCTTTGTGTACAGTAGATGGCAATTTTTCTACCATTCATTCATTCTTACCACCAGCACCATTCCCACCACCAGCACCATTCCCACCACCAGCATCATTCCCACCACCAGCACCATTCCCACCACCAGCACCATTCCCACCACCAGCATCATTCCCACCACCAGCATCATTCCCACCACCAGCATCATTCCCACCACCAGCACCATTCCCACCACCAGCACCATTCCCACCACCAGCATCATTCCCACCACCAGCATCATTCCCACCACCAGCACCATTCCCACCACCAGCATCATTCCCACCACCAGCACCATTCCCACCACCAGCACCATTCCCACCACCAGCATCATTCCCACCACCAGCACCATTCCCACCACCAGCACCATTCCCACCACCAGCACCATTCCCACCACCAGCATCATTCCCACCACCAGCACCATTCCCACCACCAGCACCATTCCCACCACCAGCACCATTCCCACCACCAGCACCATTCCCACCACCAGCACCATTCCCACCACCAGCACCATTCCCACCACCAGCACCATTCCCACCACCAGCACCATTCCCACCACCACCATCATTCCCACCATCAGCACCATTCTCACCACCACCATCATTCCCACCACCACCATCATTCCCACCACCAGCACCATTTCTATCACCATCACCATTCCCACCACCACCATCATTCCTACCACCAGCCTCATTCCTACCACCAGCCTCATTTCCAACACCACCAGCCATTCCCACCACCAGATCATTCCCACCACTAACATCATTCCCACCACCACCAGCCATTCCCACCACCAACATCATTCCCACCACTGGCATCATTCCCACCACCGGCATCATTCTTACCACCAGCACCATTCCCACCTCAGGCACCAGTCCCACCACCATTCCTACTACCAGCCCCATTCCTACCACCTACACCAATACTTGTATCAAGCATTTTGTGCCAAATATCGATCAAGTAGATTGTACAGTACAGAAATAGGAATCACAATTTTGCTGTTGATGCCAAAACATACAAATTGTGTTATACAGTATAATTATATCTTGGTTTAGCCAATTCTTTTCATAGTTACAGTACTGTGTGTTTGTGCTGCAGTGCTTGCTTCAAGTCACAGTTTGATCTCTGTTCAAACTGTATGGTCTATTGCAATTTATTAGAGAGATGTTTTAACACCAGCATTCCGAATACACTAAAGAGTCCGTACTCTGACAGTAAACGTTCTAGTAATGCTAAAATGTATCAATCATCTAAAAATTCCTGAAATTCACTTAATTTATGAGGAATGTTGAAATCATACAAATTTGCATATTCAGCACTGTGATGCAAATTCAATTATTAAATCCCATTTTGTTTTGCATCTATATGCTAGCAAGTTCATTTGCAAACATTTAATACCAAGTTTATAGTAATAACCGAAAAACTGAGAAAACTTTCAGTAATAGGTATTTATCAGAAGAAAGCCCCCTAGCCATTACGACTATAAAGCACTAGGAAGGGATATGAGTACGGTATATGGATTTGGGATAGGACAGAAAAGAACGATTCCCAACCACTTTAGGTCTTGCCGAGTGAGTGGGATCCTAAGATGCTTGGAACGTTTGTTGTCGGGAATGTGCCAACAGGTAGGAATGCTAAAGCGTTAAAACCATTTAAGCAGAGATATAGTATAAATATGAGTAGCACATATAGTCAGTGATCAATTTGAATATTTCTTGTGAATAGGATAAGGTCTGTGTTATTTTTATACCATTAATTTTCATGTTTTTGTAACAAGATACTGCATATGTAGGACATGCTTCTTTTGTGATTGATAATTATGTCAATACATCTGTTTAATACTTAATATCATATCAAGTGTGCTTAAAGTTTGCTTGATACAGTGCCATTAGTAAAGAGTTAAGTGCATATACCTTAATGCTGATTTTTATCTTTGTTAAATTTATTGATTTATGGAAATCTATATTTTTACATTATAAAATTCTTAATGTCCGTGACGGGCGTTTCTATATTCCTACTTATGGTAATTTTAAAATACATTTTTCTTTTACCCCCATAGACAGTATTTTATTGTAACCCCTATTATTCAGACTCAATGATACTATATGAGTTCATTTATCCAGAGCCTGTTTAGTGTCACCTTTGAGTTATCTGGTTAAAATAGTCCCAATTTTGGTCTGCCATATCTGGACAGAAATCTAGATAACCGGGAATGGCATCAGGCCATACCGTATTAATCCTGTACAGAAGTTGCTGGAGGCGTGGGGAATGGGAGGCATCAGGGTGGGTGGTGTTGGGGGATAGTCAGGAGGGACTATTTGAGGAATATGAGGCATGTGGATTACTGAACAGTATAACAAAATTATATTTAAAACACTTCATTAAGGTATAAAACCAACGTTGAATGTATTGAAACTCCGTTTTCTAGGCAGACCCGGAGCTATTCAGGCTGATGAGGATATATTAGACTTTGGCATCAGTCAATGTGCATTGAGTTCTAGGCCTACCAGGGACCACGAGCCAGAACCTGGCCCCCCTCAGAGACACGAGGAGCATTGGCCTATAGAAAGCCCCTTGTGGGCGGAAGCATAATATGTCTGCCATCGACTGGGTCAGGCACCCAGAACAAACCCCTATTCTGGTTAAAATATTGCTACCGAAAGCCGAACTAGTGGACAGAACACCCCAAATGAAAACTAGCATGATGTAACCACATCGCCATGCCGTTGTCTGTGCAACCTCCCCCCACACCCGGAAGGGGAAGCCCCAGACCCTCACGCTGGCTATCCATCCTGCAGTTCTGAGGCTGGATGTACAAACACGCTGCCGACCAGAGGGAGGTAGGGTTGCTGGGGAGCCTCTGGGGAGCCTCTGGGTCTCACCCAAACCCAGAAAATGGTGTTTCATTACATTCAATGCTGGTTTTCTGGGGGTGGGGGGAAGAGCCCTGTCGGCTCCCCCGGAGCTACTTACCCATAGATAACACAAGAGGGACAAACCCGGGAGGCAATCGCCAACACAGCAAACATACAAACGTCACGGGAACAAGGATAGACCGCAGGCAGGTTGGCCCTAAGGACCCAGCGGACAACCTGGGAGACCAAAATCCCGGAACAGGGAAGGGAAAGCGATCAACCCAAAGCGCATCCCTGACCACCAAGGCCGTGGCGCGCTGGAAATGGCAGAGAGAAAAAAAAAAAAAAAAGTAAAGGTAAATAAACATTGTATTTCTTTCATATTCACTTTATTTATGAGAAGCCAACATAAAAATTCAATTTGACGTATTAACAGTTCTTCACTACAAATATCAAAATAGTTACATAACGACTACAAAATCATTAATTAGAGTATGTATAGAAAACCTGCTAATGCTGTCATTTAAATAGTATGTTACTCTTAAATTAAAATTGCTACTCTTCTCACCTAATTGGGCTTGCAGGGGGGGTAAGTTTCAACTCTGATCCCACATGATGTATGGGTTCTTGAACCTACTGGGCTCTTATCATATTTACATTTGAAACTGTGTATAGTTTATGCTTCCACCACCTCACTTGTTAGTGCATTCCATTTGTTCACTATTCTGAAAACAAATTCTTTCTAAACAATAACCTGTCAAAACTACCCTTCATTATGTTTCAATAAAGCTCTTCATTATGAAAGTCCACTGTAAAATTATTTAATTTACCACTAAATAAATTTTTAACCTACTGTAATTTGCTCTTTACCTTGTAATAAATTAATGACAACTTTATTTAATTTGAACTGTAATAATTGCAAATACAGTACAGTATATCTGATTTATACTGTAAGACCGGAAATGAATTCTGCAAACTCTTTCTACAAATAATTTAACTATTGAAACTTGTCTAGCCCTAGTCCAAAAGGATAATTTTCTTTTCTTTTTTTAAATATCATAACCCCTGAATTGCCACAGATTGGCTCCCTTAAAAGCTTGAGCACCTGAAAGTATTTCATTATTACTTAAATAGTTTTTAGACACGTGTTTATTTTTTCCCTTGCCACTACGAAACTTCCCCACACGAGTTCTGTTCATGCCACGTACATTCGTACAAGATTCGTAATCACTGTTCATGAACTGTTTTTTATTTCCATCATTTTGAATCCTAGTATCGCATTTACTTCTGACCTTCTTCTTAGTAACGTAATTAGTATTTAGGGAACCTGATTCATGCTTTATAGCGTCTTTAGCTGCAACATTAACCTGGTCAACTTTATGAACTTGAGGAGCCATTCCACTCTCCCAGCAGCTGTCTGCACGACTCTCTCCTCTATCTGACGTACTCTTAAAGTACACAACTTTCTTATTTTTTTCTATACAATCTAGAGGTGTACTTTTAGTTTCAGAACCCATGAAATTATTTTCATGGCTGATATTTTTATTGCTTATGTCATTAGCAAAATCATCAAGCTTTTTCCTGAACATTTTATTGATGATGCTCAGCTTGCTATTTAAATCACTAATATTTTGGCTTTGTTTTTTGCATCTTTCCAAAGGGTCATTATTTTCCGGACATGCTCTCGATTCTGATAATGTCGTAACATTTTTAATTAACTGATTTTTATTTTTCTTATTCTTTGTGAACTCTCTCTTTTTAGGCTTTAGGTTGTGCTTTAAATCCCTTTCTGGCTCTACATCTCCCAAGGTTTCCTTTGTTGCTTTAGTTTCGTAACCTTTACATTGCCACAGATTAGCTCCCTTAAAAGCATGAGCACCAACTCCCACAAGTATTTTAGACTTTCTTCCTGGACACACCCTTGATTCAGCTAAATTCATTACATTGTCAGATAACCAGTTTTTTTCCTCTTCAGGGCTAATATTTTTGCTAGATAATAAATGTGAATCCTTAATGAATTCTTTCTTTTTAGGCTTTAAGTAGCAATTTTTTAATTGTCCTTCTGGTACTACATCTTCCAAGGCTTCCTGTCTTGCTTTAGTTTCATAGCCTCTACAATCCAACAGATTAGCTCCCTTAAAAGCTTCAGCAACTGCAAGTATTTCTTTAGTTTTTAATTTACTTTTGGCCATTATTATTGAATCTTTCTTTAAGTTACTGCAAAACTTCCCCTCATAATTACTGTTTACATCATTTTCCTTTAGAGCTGATTTAAATTCAATATCTATGGATGTACCATTCCTACTGTCACATTTGCTTTTGACCTTCTCTACATTAACATAATCTATATTTGAGGATGCTAATTCATATTGTTTATTGGTTACTCTATCTTCCACATAATCCTGATCACCTTCAAGACATTTCAAGTCACTCTGCCAGCTGTGAGTGATGTACTCTTCCTTCTCTGCTTTACTGTCAGGGTTCGCAACTGTTCTCTCTCTATCTACCAAATCCAGTCGTGTAGTTTTTGTTTTAGAGTTCATGATACTACTACTATCACTAAGTCTATTTTCATCAATACCAGGACCTAAATCTTCTACAAATCTATCCGGATTTTTCCTAAAGAGTTTATGTATACCAATAACTTTATTCATTATTTCAAGACTATTTTTGCTTCTACGTTTACTACGAATTTCTAGCGATTCACGGGCCTCTGGGTAAATGCTAGATTCTGAAAATTTTATAACATCAAGATCTAGCCAAATTTTATTTTTCTTGTCGTTAAAATTAGCTGTACTCTGATTACAAAGTAAGTGTGAATTTTCATTCTGCTTCTTAGGCTCTGTTTCTACATCTTCCAAACTTACTTGCTCTTTCTTTTCCTTATCCTGTTCTTCCTTGTTATTTATTTTTCCTTTTTCTTTGTCATTTATTTGTATCTGGTGTAAATCATTTGGTATATTCCCATCTTTGTAATTTGTTACTTCTATGTTACCTTCACTTTGTTCAGGTATATTCTCTCTCTTTTTCTTCTTTTTCCTTCCATGACTTTCTGCATTAGCTGCATCACTTATAAATATGCTTGTTTGATTTATTTCCTGTTTCTCACTTTGGTCTCTGCAACTTAATTTCTTTTTCCTTTTTTTAACAGACTTTTCCAATTGTTCAATATTGTCCCTCTCTGGAAACTGACAACCTTCATTCTCTAACAATTTTGCTTTCTTTCTTTTCTTTTTGTTACCTGCCACAGTTTCTTCTATATCACTTTCCTGTGAAACAACTTCATCTGCGTAATTCTTATATTTTTGTTTCTTTTTTCCATGTTTTATATAACACTCATCTTCATGTGTAATAGTGTTGTTTCTAATCATACTTACATCTTCAACATTTCCTCTATCAAAAGAATTATTGATTTTCTTATACTTCAATTTAGGTGACAGGCTTTCTTTTTCACTACTTAATTCTTGTCTTTGTTTCTTTTGGCAACATTCTTCTACCTCCACTTTATCTTCAAAGGATGACTCGTGTTTTCTTTTACTTCCTTTTTTAGTTCTGAATGTTTTATGATCCCTGTTGTGTGTTTCCTCTTCCTCATTTGAACTATTAATACAAACATTAATTCCTAGTGTCTTTCTCACCACTGGCTTGTTCTCTTCCACATTTTCTTCAGCTGGCAGTTCTGGCAACACTTTATTCTTTGAAGCTGCCATTTTCTGTGCAAAATAATCCTGTAATAAAAAAAAAAACTTACTAACATAAAATGCTTATATCTTCTTTTTCTTTTTTTTGCAGAAAATCTCTTAAAATTTCAAATTAAAACGTTTAAGATGAAAGCAACCAATTTACACCAATACACTTCAGAGACATGTGTTGGATACCATGCATAAAATTCAATTATTGCTTAAATGGTTATGCAGGTAATACATGGGTGACCAAATTAACCTTAGCTGTGGAGCTTGTGTGCTCAGTGACCTCACAGTCGCAACACCGGGATAAAACTCTGATCACAACACCCAGGACAATTAGCTAATTCGAGGATGCATAAATTTTCATTGCATACACTTATGAATAATTTTTTTCTAATCTGGTCTTAAGAATAATTTAAATATGAATCTTGCAGAACAATTTCATGTAGATATTAATATCAGTAATCTTTGTTATAAATTGAATTATAAACAACTCTTATTGTTAGTACTGTACAGTAATTTACAATTTGTACGATGACTGGAAATGAAAACAATAATTAGTGAGAACAAGATTTAAGATGTGTAGTTATAGTGCATGAAGGAAGGACTGCACAATGAAATCACACGAACGTAATATATCCATGAGAAAATATTGAGGGCATTTTGATTGCATTTTGTGATAGGATTGAACTCTCATCCCTGGACTCTCCAGGCAGTCAGTAATACCTTGTTCCTACCTTGATGGGGTTCCGAGTTCTTCTACTCCCTAAGTTTGCCAGGCTGAACTTGTGAGAGCTTGGTCCAACAGGCTATTGCTTGGAGAAGCCCGCAGGCCCACGTATCCACAACAGTCAAGCACTTCTTGCAGAAAACTATCCAGTTTTCTCTTAAAGATGTTCTTTTTTGTTCCGGCAATATTTTTCATACTTGCTGGGAGGATGTTGAACAATTGTGGACCTCTGATATTCATGCAGTGTTCTCTGATTGTGCCTATGTCACCTTTGTTCTTCACTGGGCATTTCCTTCCACATTGTTCACTCCAATATGTTGTTATTTTACTGAGTAAATTTGGGACTTGGCCCTTTAGTATTTTCCATGTACTGTATATATTATTTGAAACATCTCTCATCTTCATTATAGAGAGTATATTTGGCAAGCTTCGAGATGATCCCAATAGTTTAGGTGTTTTATTGGGTCTGTATGCTGTATATGTTCTCTGTATTCCCTCTATATCAGCAATCTCTCCTGCTCTGAAGGGAAAAGCAAGTATTGAGCAGTACTCAAGATGAGACAGCAAAAGTGACTTAAATAGTACAACCATTGTGATGGGATCCCCTGGACTTGAAGGTTCTCGTAATCCATCCTAGCATTTTTTTTGGCCGACGCAATATTTGCTAGGTTATGCTCCCTAAACGTTAAGTCGTCAGTCATCATTATTTCCAGATCCTTTACATGCTGCTTTTCTACTGTGGGTAAATTTGATTACATTTTATACCCTGTATGTTGTTTAAGGTCCTCAATGTTACCATACCTTGAGGTTACCTTGAGGTGCTTCCGGGGCTTAGCGTCCCCGCGGCCCGGTCGTCGACCAGGCCTCCTGGTTGCCGGACTGATCAACCAGGCTGTTGGACTGGTTGATACCATACTAAAGTACAGTACCTGAAATTTTTCACTTTAACATTGTGTTATTTTCTGCTGTCCGGTCAAAAACTTTATTAATATATATTTGTAGTTTTTCAATGTCTTCAACTAAAGTAATTTTCATGCAGATTTTTGTGTCATCTGCTAAAGATAATATAAAGCTCTTACTTATATTTTTGTCTATATCTGATATGAGAATAAGGAAAAGCAGTGGTGCAAGGACTGTACCCTGCGGCACAGAGCTTTTAACTGCATTTGAATACGATTTGATTTGATTTCCTGTTACCCTTTGCATACTATTTGAAAGAAAATTTAGTTCAACACCAAGGTATGTTTGTGAAAAAGACTGCTTGGAACCACACGCATTAAAATCAATTTACAAACAGAAGAGATGTAAAATTTGCTAAGGAAAGTATAAGATGGTTTGTTTTCTGGCAACTAAATGACTCCCGGAACAAAAAAACAAGAGCTACAAGTTGAGGATAAAGGTATTAACACTTTCGCCCGGGCATGACGCAGCATTGCGTCATCCGTTTACTCGCGGTAATTCCGGGGATGACGCAGCATTGCGTCATCCACTTTAAATAATCGCCAAAAATCAGGTTTTTATCTGATTTTTTGGGGACTGGTTTTAAAATGCGCGCCGATGTCTTCCCATTTTCTTTGTTGAGCCTCATGGCCCTCAGGCAGCTTGGCACATGCCGTGGGCCCATTGTTTTCGCTCCACTGTTGTGCCAATGTCGCCTCCCCTCGCATCTTAAACGTGTGAACATTTCGGCTATTTTCCGTGGCTATATTTCTTACTACGGCTTTAGAAACTATCTACGCTTACTCCACGATGGATAGTGATCATGAACAAGGCCCTTCCAGGAAGAAAATTGTGAAAGAAAGGCTTGAAAAGGGCGGGAATTGGGAGTGTAGCTGGAAGGCGGCTGAGCACTCACTCGCGGCTAACGCGTGGCCCGTCTTCAACTCGTTGGCGGTTGGAACGTGACCAGGTTTTTTATTTTATATGCTAATGTTCCTCTAGAGAATTCTATTGCGAACCCATTGAGACCAAAATGAAAGACTTAGGATAAAAATTGAGGTGACCAGAGTGAAAATAGTGAAAATATTTTATCGCGTTTGCGCGCTCCTGGGTAACTCGTTTGCACTTTCTCTGTTTGCTGCGGGTAATTAGCCGGGCTTTTGGAGTTTATATGCATTTAGTGCTGTAGAGAATTCTATTGCGAACACAATGATACCAAATTTAATCTCGTAGGACGAGAATTAAGGTGGCAAAGTTGAAGAGAGTATACACTTTTCAAAATTTACGCGCACTCCCGTGACACCCTGGGTCCCATATCGCACAGTTGAGGGGTGGCGAGCGGGGTGCACCAAAGTGTTAAATATGCCAAAACTAGAAAATAGAAGAAAAAGAAGCAATATGATCACTACATACAAAATAGTAACTGGAATTGATCAAATTTATAGGATAGAATTCCAGACTTAGAACTTCAGGAACAAGATGTCATAGATTTAAACTAACTAAACAAAGCTGCAGAAGAAATATAAGAAAATTCACTTTCGCAAACAGTGGTACAGTTGGAACAAGTTTGGGAGGCCTAAAACATCAGTACAGTACTGTAGTTTCAAAGCATTATATAAGAACATAAGAATCAAGTTAACTGCAGAAGGCCTATTGGCTCATACAAGGCAGCTCCTATTTATATCCACTTAAACTCACTCATGTATGTGTCTAACCTACGCTTGAAACAATCAAGGGATCCTACGTCTATTAGATTACGCTGTACAGTATTTGGTTCCACAAATCGACAACCCTGCTACCGAACCAGTATTTACCCAGGTCTTACTTATATCTAAACTTATCCAAAACAAAATGATACAAAAATCAAGAGGGAAATAAACATGGAAAGAGTTATGATCACTTCAATACGATATAAATAAGGTTTTGAAATGGTCAAAAGATTGGCAGATGCAGTTTAATGCCAGCAAATGTAAGGTTTTGAAGTTAGGTAATGATGATAAGCTTTAGATACAAGCTAGATGGTGTTGAAATTGCAAAAAGGATCTAGGAGTTATGATTAGTAAGAATTTAAACCCAAAAAATCAATGCATAAATGTTTATAATAAGGCAAATAGGACACTGGGATTTATTTATCGAAGCATTAGTAATAAGACACCTGGTATTGTTCTTCAGCATATATCTTGCTCTTGTTAGGCCCCATTTAGATTATGCATTTCAGTTTTGGTCACCATACTATATAATGGATATAAATTCACTAGAATGCGTCTAGTGTAAGATGACAAAGTTAATCCTGCAAATTAGAAACCTGTCATATGAAGAAAGATTGACAAGGCTTAAATTAGTCTCTAGAAAGGCGAAGAATTAGGGGTGACATGATAAAGGGGGTTACAAGTGGATGAATGGGCATAACAAAGGGGATATTAATAGGGTACTAATTAACTGCTCTGCTATATATATACTGATGCAGGATACTAACTGCACCTCCCAGTAACGAACAGCAGTTCAGCGGTTTCATGTGATTTAACAGAGGATATGATGATCCTAATTTTATCTGTGTTATCTCTTCTGTATAGGTTTATTCATAAATATTGAAATTCCAATAAAGAAAACCAGAAATGTTGCCATTTAATTACTGTATTAAGAGTGAATAACAAACTTATTTAAAATATAACAAACGAGTTGATTTTATCTTTATTTTCCAAATCATGATCCAAAATACATATGCATTTCAGCAGCCGTAACAAAATATTGGGAAGGGAATTAACAAGGCAAGATAACTAAAAAATGGAAGAATAAAGATAGATTATACAATAGATCAAATGTTTGTGCATACCAAAAAAAAAAAAAAAAAAAATACAAGGCAAGATTATAATGTCATATGGAGCATTAATACCTGGAAAATATTTTAGCATGACATTTGTGGAATTTATGGGAGGGAGCACACCAACGTGCAGCATGTCTGGCTAATTAGCCAGCCCATTTTCACAATTCATCGTAATGTACAAAATCCACCATCCATTTCCTAACAAGAAATGCACAACCACAAGACACCCATCTAGTCTAACCAACTGATACAGACGTGGATTTTGGTGAGCCACTACTTTTCATGGCACGTTTCATTAGGTACGTTACCTTAATAATGTAGCTGAAAAGTCATGTCTCGTTGCACATTTATTGCACAAATGTGTAAATACAAGAAATACTAGTATTTAAAATCAGCCAATTATCTATAACTTATTGATAAAAGAATTGCCACTACAATAGTGTGGTTATTACTGTAACTTATACATCACTTTGAAATCACTACAGTTTTTCAGAGTAGCAGTGTGGGGTCAGAACGATGGGGGTGGTAGTCCAGGTATGATCAGGACAGACAGTGAGGGGTGGTAGTCCCTAGGGAACCGGTGGCTGAGCGGACAGAACACTGGACACGTGATCCTGTGGTCCTGGGTTTGATCCCGGGCGCTGGCGAGAAACAATGAGCAGTTTCTTTCACCCTGATGCTCCTGTTACCTAGCAGTAAATATGTACCTGGGAGTTAGTCAGCTGTCACGGGCTGCTTCCTGGGGGTGGAGGCCTGGTCGAGGACCGGGCCGCGGGGACACTAAGCCCCAAAATCATCTCAAGATGGTAGTCCTAGGTATGGTCAGAACAGAGAGAGAGGGTGGTAGTCCCAGGTATGGTTAAGTATGTAATTATCAAAAGAGCACTAAGCTGGGAAGGCTATTTAGTATCATCTGTGTCAAGGGATATTCATAAGGTCTTAAATATCATTCGGGCTGCCAATGCTAGAGCATAAAGGCATAAGACGAGCGATGTCAAAAGTATCAGATTTGCAAAGGATGTATGATCAAGAACAGGGACCACCACAAGGGTGGTGATCCCAGGTTTGGTCAGAGAATAAACATTTAGGGAGGATAGGGTTATCCAAAGAGGTGGAAGCATCACAAGGTTCTCATCTTTATTTTTCAAATTATGATCCAAAATACATCTGCATTTCAGCAGCGGCAGTAACAAAATATTTTGCATCTATTGTTATCCTTCTTCATTTGTCTGTTTCCTGTTCTTTTTCTTCTTTTTCTTTGGATTATCTGAATGCTGGTTGTCAATATCTTCATGACACATTTCACTGTTGACTTTATCCTGCAAGAGACTACCTTGTGTTTTTTTATTTCTATTCTTTGGTTTTCCATCTGGGTCCGTGCTGTCCTTATTGGCACATTCACTAGACTCCCTTTTCCTCTTTTTCTTGACTTTATCTGGATGACTAGACTGTTCTACAAATTCTAAAACAGATTCTTCTTCATTAAGTGTATGAATATTATCTCCTAATGTTGGATCTCTCTTCTTTTTCTTTTTCTTCTTCAAGTGTGATTCACAGATTTCTTTCATTTCTACTAATTTTGAATACTCAGCATCAAGTTCATCTTCAATTAAAATTTTCTTTTTCTTTTTGCTTTTCTTTTCTGTATTAACTTCTGCGGGAGAATCCAAACTCTCACAGCTCTCATTATTCTCACCTTTGCCTTTCTTTTTCTTTTTTCTTTTCCTCTTTTCACCTTCTATACTTTCCTGTAATTCCTTATTCTTTCCAAATGTCTCTTCAGTACCTACAACACACTGCTCCAGGCCCTCTCGTTCCTTCTTTCTCCTCTTCTTCTTTTTTGGATTTTCTTTATTTTCTTCTACTTCCAGAGTTCCTCTTCCTATTTTACTTTCCGTATCTTCTGCATTTCTTTCAATGTAATTTACAGAACTATTAGGATTGACTTCTTCATTCTCAGTATGCAGATCAAATCCATCTTCAGCTCTTGCTTCAAAATCCTCTTTCTCCTCTGTACAAGTGTTTGTCTCCATGGCTGAGGTATTTGCAACTGTTTTTCTTTTTAGTGCAGCCATTTTCTTTGCAAAGTAATCCTGAAATTAAAATATATTATCAGCAAACAGACAAAAATTATTCTCAATTTATGAGGTTCCATATCTTCTTTAAATTTATACCTTAGTATTTTTCAGCATTCCCTTCAGTGTTCCACCATCAAACTTGATTTGACGCTGTTTCATGATTTTTTTTTGTGTCAATATTTTTGTTATTTTCAATATCCAATATTATAAATATTTTTATGTCAAAGTTCCTCTTACCCCAGTGTGTGGTCAATGTAACCACAGTCAGTATTGCTGCTGCACATGGCTTCAACTTGTAAATATTGATATATCAGCAGAAACACCAGTGAAATTATCAGAATAATGAACCAACCAATAAATATGCCAGACCAAACCAACATATGAAGAAAACACATCACAGTAGGTCTGGTGGATGTCTCAGAAAAAATCATTACTACCCTTGAACAATGTATACCATAGTACTGTACAAGCTTAGAAAAACATTCATAAAAAGTAAGTGCCTATTTTGAATATGAATAAAAAAGCAAGATCAGAAAAAATAAGAAAAAATGTAACATCATGAAAACTACTTTATAGAGTGAACAAACAATAGGGTTTCATTCCGTTCATTCCACATTCCCTTCTGAATCTTAAAATATTAAATTTAATTTTTCAAAAGATTAAATTTGAGCTATCCAAAACTTTGTGCACATTTTATCCCAGCTAGTTGGAAGTAGCAATAGTAAAATTGACAATACAGTATTAAGGTTACAAAGCAAGCTGATGAAATGTCGACTCACCTGGACACTGCAACCCTTAATGGTAGTAACACCATTAAGTTTATCTACATGCCCAATCTCATCAACGATGGAAGTGGATTCTTCAATAGACTTTGCTTTGGCTATTTTTGCCCTCTTAGAGCCCAGAATGCAGGCAATGTCATCGTCATTGTAGCGACTTAGGTCTTTACCTCTCGTAAACTTGTGGTAGCTGTAAAGAGTTAATACAATATTAGTGCAAATAGTGTCTCATGAATTAATGCAGCATATTAACCAAACATTGTGCAGTGGACCCATATATAATGCACTAGTTGTATAACATGTTGTTTTCCAGGAATATAAGTACAGTGGTACCTCGGAATACGATTGTCCCTGTATGCGAGATTTTCGGAAGGCGAGGTGTATTTACTCCAAAAATTTGTCTCGGAAGGCGATGGTTACTTCGGGAGTCGAGTTTGAACGCGAGTTTGTTGATACGCGTACAGCCGACCTAGCGCGTGGTCGTTCGGCGATCGTCGCCCCTCTGCCCCGCTGCCCCTCAGTTCACCATTGTCTCGCGCGCAGTGACTACCCCCACATCAATTCTTGTCGTGAATTTTCAGTGTTTTGTTGGATTTTTGGTGATTTGTCTATACAATTTGTTATTATATATCTCACCATGAGTCCCAAGAAAGCCAGTGGTAAGGATAAAGGCCAGAAAGCTCATGTGAGGATGACAATAGAGCAGAAACAAGAGATCATTCGAAAGCATGAGAACGGTACACGTGTTGTTGATCTTTGTAGGCAGTACAACAAAGCGACATCAACAATATGCACTATACTTAAGAAGAAAGATAAGATTATGAGTGCTAATGTGGCAAAAGGAGTAAGAACATTAACGACACAAAGACCACAAATACTTGAAGAAGTGGAAAAGTTGTTATTAATTTGGATACACGACAAGGAGTTGAGGGGTGATAGTGTTTCGGAGGCCATTATTTCTGAGAAAGCCAGGGTGTTGCACGAAGACCTTCTAAAGAAGACCCCTGCAACGAGTGATGCAGAAAAGAAAGAGTTTAAGGCAAGCAGGGGCTGGTTTGAAAAATTTAGAAAGAGAAGTGGTATCCATAGTGTTACAAGGCATGGGGAGGCAGCCAGCTCAGACAAACCAGCCGCTGGACGATTTATTGACGAATTTAAAGAGTTTGCAGAGGCTGAGGGATACCTACCGCAACAAGTGTTTAATTGTGACGAAACAGGACTGTTTTGGAAAAGAATGCCTAAGAGGACATATATTACCAAGGAGGAAAAATCCTTGCCTGGACACAAGCCTATGAAAGATAGGTTTACGCTTGTGCTGTGTTCAAATGCGAGTGGCGATTTAAAAATTAAACCCTTGCTAGTGTATCATTCTGAAAATCCAAGGGTTTTCAAACAGTATAATGTGCAGAAAACCCGTTTGTCTGTGATGTGGAAGTCTAATAAAAAAGCATGGGTGACTAGGCTTATTTTTTCGGAGTGGGTGAATGAAGTGCTGTGCCCTGCCATAGAAAAATATCTGCAGGAGAAACAATTGCCACTCAAAGCCGTGCTTCTCCTTGACAATGCTCCTGCTCATCCTCCAGGCTTGGAAGATGATTTGATGCCTCAATGCAATAAATTCCTCACAGTTAAATTCCTTCCTCCTAACACCACTCCTCTAATTCAGCCTATGGACCAGAAAATCATAGCGAATTTTAAGAAACTGTATGAAAGGGCACTTTTCCGGAAATGTTTTGAAGTGACTGAAGCCACAAACCTCACCCTCAAAGAGTTCTGGAGAGAGCATTTTAACATTTTTAGTGCTTTAAAACTCGTTGACAAAGCCTGGCAAGAAGTGACTCAAAGAACCCTGATCTCTGGCTGGAGAAAATTGTGGCCTGAAGGTGTGAGAGAACTAGACTTTGAGGGGTTTGAGCCTATAAATGATGCGCCTATTGTTGAGGAAATTGTTAGTCTAGGCCAGAAAATGGGCTTGGAATTGGATGGTGATGATGTGGAGGAGTTGGTGGAAGAACACAACGAAGAACTGACCACCGAAGAACTCCTAGCCCTTCAACAGGAACAGGAAGCCAACACAGCAGCGAATGATTCTGCAGTGGAGGAGGAGGTGGTGGCAACAGCACCAGCGAATGTCCCTTCTGCAGTAATGAGGAAGGTGTGTCAGATGTGGGAAGAGATTCAAACAACTATTGAACACACTCACCCAGACAAAACTGTAGTAGGCCGTTGTCTTAATCTTTTCAATGACACTGTGATGCCTTACTACAGAGAGAGCTTGCGAAGAAGGGAAAAGCAAGCTTTCATGGACAAATATTTGGTGAAGAAATCGAGCAGTGAACCTCAACCAGGACCTAGTGGCACTCAGGTTAAACGTCCCAGGGAGAGCACACCAGAAAGGTCCTCACTGCCTGATGTGATTATGGAAGGGGACTCCCCTTCCAAACACTAACTCCTCTCCTCCTCCCCCCTCCTCACCATCTTCCATACGCCTACAGCACTCGACAGTAAGGTAAGTAATAACTGGAACATACTTTTGTAGGTTTATTTAGATGAATTAGGTATAAAAATTTAGTTTGATGTGGGGTTTTTGGGGTAGTCAGGAACGGATTAATTCATTTCCCTTTATTTCTTATGGGGAAATTAACTTCGGAATGCGAGTTTTCGGAAGGCGAGGCGTCTCCAGGAACGGATTAAAATCGTATTCTGAGGTATGCCTGTAAATGTACTGGTTTCCATATTGAGCCAGAAGGAAAGAGCACAAAAGTGGCAAGCTATATGTAGAGCTTCCCCTTCCCCAACTAACAATTAAATATTTATTTTATTGTATTTATTTACAAGAAAGTACATTGGGTTGTGAGAGTACACAACACTGGTGTTTGAGCATTACATTCTTGCAAAGCCACTAACAGGCATAGTGTTTTGGCCAGAAAACTAAGTATTGTATATATAAATACAGAAACACAGTATATAAATACTAAAACCTCACTTTTGCAACAATTATATTAAAAATATACAGTACTGGTATTCAGTACACCGTACAGTACTGATATTCAGTACACCGTAACGTCCAAAATTTGGTCCATATTGCCCCCAGGCCCAATCTGGCTTTCGGAATACTGTAATTGTTCATTTTTTTTGGTTATCACCAAATTTTGAATATTTTTTATGTACATGTACACTCAAAATGAAAACTAATGATGGAATTTTGTTTAAAATATGCTCACTGGCTATCCCAAGTGAACATACGACCTTACACAGTCAGCTGGTGGCTGCCGCCCTCAAGGCCAGAGTTTTCACCAACTGTTTCTCCTAGTATTGTGTACACTTGCAAAAATTTTAATATGGCTCCAATTGTATTTTTAAGAAGTTATCATTCATACCCTAATTTTTGCCTAACTATGGACCAATTTCACTGAACTCAACTTTAATTTCATTGTATCATCTGATGGAAATCCACCAAGAGAACCTGGTAAGAGATTTTACCCTCGTCTCCAGTATTGCCCTGGTGCCGTCCCTTATGGCATATTTTTCAAATCTAGGGCCATGTCTCCCAAATGGTGTGAATGAACCAGGTCCACCGAGTATCCCATACGCTAGGGTCATGTCTCCCAAATGGTGTGAATGAACCAGGTCCACCGAGTATCCCATACGCACAAAGATTACATACACACATCACATTAAAGTGATGTCTCAATGAGAAAATCAATAAGGGCCATGAGGAGGATCCAAACCTATGCACTGGGTACTCCCTGGCAGGCTCTACACCATGACATGGTCAAAAGCATTGCAACTGCATCCTCTAGGGTTCCCGAGGTTTCCACTGAAGCCTCGGGAACATTTGACAAGAAACAAAGGTTACTGGACCATGAACTAGAGTGCATGTGGACATTGTGAAACCCTGATTAGTCTTCAGTGGCAGCCTCAGGAACCCTAGAGAATGAAGTTGAATCCCAGGGTGCAATGCTTTTGACCATGCTGTGGTGTAATGAACAGGAGTGTGCCTGGGAGTATCCAGCACACACATTCAAATCCTCCTCATGGCACCTACAGATTTTCTCAAGAGTTCAGTATCACATACCAAAACTTTTTTCTAAAATATTTTATATGAAATATCTTGGAAACATTTAAAAAAGTAATCAAAGACAGATGGTTTCACAGCTATTTTCAGTATAGCTTTTCTGGAACCATCACAAAACTAAATTCAGATCTTCATTAAACAAAACATGCTACTTCCAAAATAAACATTTCTGGCACCTCAATTAACGTAAACTTTCACCTCCATTAAATGATAAAAATGAATGATGACAAATAAATTTAAAATAGTATTGAGAAATTTTAGCCACTCACTGAACTCTAGCTCGAGAAACTTTTGATCGAGCTTCCAAGGATTTCACATCCTTCTCTTCCGTTTCTTCATCACTGACGGCAGAACTGTTGCTAGCCGAGTTAGTCTTGGAATTAGCAGCACTGTTATGCTCGCTATTGAGCATGGCCAAGACATTTTCGAAGCCTTCGTAGTGTTTAATCCACTCATCATCTTTCCCCTTGTACCCAAGACCTGGAGAAATATAAGTCAGGGCTAAAAATACTGCATAAATGTAAAATCCAAGCATAACTTTATTCAAATATGTGTACAGGTATTAGAAATATAAGGGAAGATTATTCAGGGTAAATTGTATTTCAAATAAAATCAATGCATTTAATTGTTAAAGATGCTTGAAATATATCTCATTATATCAACACTATTGTATTTCTCTTTTTCCTACAGTGGGGAGGCAGCATCATGGCATGCAAGCCACTCACAATAATTATCAACAACGTAAAATGCCTAGAGCAACAGCACAAGATCCTGCGGAGATCATGCCAGATATAGGTTGTGTCCGATTTCCACCTGGAGATGTAGGAAAAACAGGTCGGTTCATCGAATTTAGAAGATTCAGTGCTAGACAATAGGAGGTGGCCTTTATTCACGTGAGGGGTGGGAGACGGGAAACAGGCATACAGTGACGATTGCTTGTAGTCAACCCCAAGCAAGACCAGATGGGTACCTGCTCCACTCCACAGTGACTCTGGGAGGTGTACCCCCATCTATGAACATGCAGGCTAGTTGTACAACTGCCCTCATAGTATAACCAGACATCACACATCGACAAACAACACACAAATTCTTAACTGCTGGCATGATTCACACAAATTCACACAAATTCTTAACTGCTGGCTGGTTACCCTCAAGGTAACTTATGATTCCAGATTCATAGACACCCAACACAATGGTATTTGTGTCCACTGATAGGTGAAACCAATGCTCAATACACTGCCTGTGTAGAGTTGCTCAGCAGTCTAGCTGTGAAAACCCGTTCTCTCACATCTATACTTAGGAAGTATAGATGTGAGAGAAGTATAGATTAGTCAGGAAGCTAATGGCCAGTTCAGATCAGGGCACTGTGATGTGATAGTGCCATACTCTGGTGAGAGTTGGGAGTAGTGACCTAGATTGGGCTATTTAGGAGCCTTATTTGGTCAGGTTTGATGTGGAGAAGAGCTTAGAGGAGTTTTTATGAATGATCTTAATGGAGGCATTCAGTGATGGATTTAATGTTCTCTAGTGATGCTTAGAACCAATATTCCCTGCAAGAGCTTCTTAAAACTGACCCTACCTAAGTTAGTGCAGTGTATTTCCTCCCTGACTGTACACAACCTGTTCTGAGCTAGTTGGAACTTACTTTAGAAATCAACCAAGGGAATTAGTTCAAAATATTTCAGAATATTATTTTCCAACTATTATCAAAATTGTCTCCCTGCTTGTATGCAAACAAACAATACATCATTATTTAGTTTTTCTTATGAAATGGTAGATCTGTATTTAAAAGTATATATAGAAAATACATAAAAAGAAAACCATTTACCCTTATTTTGGCCCAGACAATGGTCAACATTAATTTTTACATTAATCTGCATTACATTCCGATGTAAGTTAGGACAAAACAAAAAGTATGCAAGTATATTTTTTTTAAACGAATATACTCAAAATTATGAAAAAGTAAAAAAAAAAAAATCAAAATATAGTACAGTATATTCTGTGAAGCTCTTTATGCTGGCTAAAGTACTATGACCATTGGAGGTACCAAGAGCTGAAGTTTGGCTGCGTCAATTAGATTGGAAACATCCATGTATTTAGTAGCATATTTAAGTATGAACATGCAACCTTAATATTAAAGGTATTCAGTTACCATAATTTTGAGACGGGAAAATCCAGTACTGTATAAGCAAATTACCTTTGTTGTCGTCTTTACACCTGACAGAAATGTGCTCTGTATGCCCTTGCTCTTCTCGTCCCAGACCTTTGCCTTTTGACCAGCCCATCTTCTCCATCAACTTCTGACCAAACTTTTGGTCATCTGAAATTAATTTTGTTCCAAAATAATTCATAAAATACATATAGGAAACATCAGCTGATATACAGTATTTTACCTATAGAGTGATACAGTATTGCAAATGGGGCACACAAAAGTTCTGTACAGCTGAATAACTACTTTTTTCCTTACAGTCAAAGGTTGTTTGATTATTCATAAGATTGGTTTGGCATTTTTTTTTTACTGGATCTCCTAGTTGCTAAGCAAATTGAATGGGATCAAAGAGCTACTAAATGTTTCATCCATCTACATCATCGCTACTCTTTAAACACCAGACCCAGTCCAATCAATCCTATCTTACCTAATGATCACAATGTATAATATTTGTGGTTGGGTCTACTATTATCCATAATGTGGGTATTAGTGGACCCCATAGCCATCCTGTGGTCGGTAGTGGACCCCATACCCATCCCATGGTCATTAGAGGACCCCATACCCATCCTGTGAGTAGTAGTGGACCCCATACCATCCCGTGAGTAGTAGTGGACCCCATACCCATCCCGTGAGTAGTAGTGGACCCCATACCCATCCTGTAAGTAGTAGTGGAAAACATTACAGAGGCACACAATGGGCTCAGGAACTATAGTGGAATAAAGTCATTTCGGTAACCCTTAATATTTTCTGTTATTTATATATATAAGAGTATATATAGCATAGAGTTTCGGGCACATCCTTAATCCTAATTTTTCACTGGAATATGACCTGCCAAATCCCTTAACAACCAGGTACCCATTCACTGCTGGGTGAATAGAGGCTACAGTTAAGGACTGGCACCCAGTCAATCCTCCCTGGCCAGGATACGAACCCCGGTCAAAGCGCCGGGCGAGTGCTTTACCCCTGCACCACAGGGACCCACAAGGAATATAATTCTCAACATTTCATGTTACAAGGTGTTGATGTTAATATAGTTTAGGCTGCCCAAGGCATACCTCTACAGCCGTGGGCTGCTATTGACATAGAGAATTGTTATGAGGAATTAGAGAGTAAGATGTGCCCGTACCGTTGGCCCAGAGTGATCCCCTGGGGTTGAGGGACCACCTCTGCTTCCTGCGTGGTTCAGCCAGCATAGACATGATGGTAGAGACTCCCAGCAACCAGCAGCAGGAGCAGCAGGTAGAGGGGTGGCAGCAGCCAGCAGCAGCAGGAGCAGCAGCTGGAGCAGCAGCAGGCCTCACCACCACCGCGTGTACGGCTCCCTCGCCCCGCCGCAATAACTATAATATATACCAACATCTCTCTTCTTACTGATTGGCCAGATAAGAATATATATAATATGTCGAAATGTGATTTTAATGTTAAATAATTATTTATTTATTTGTTTACTTTTTGATTTATTGACTTATTTATCTATTTATATATGTATATACAAGAAACTACATTGGTTTTATGAGAGTATTTATTTATTTATTTATTTATTTATTTATTTATATATATACAAGAAGGTACATTGGGTTTGTGAGAATACATTGGATAGTACAGTATTTACATTCTTATAAAGCCACTAGTACGCGCAGCGTTTCGGGCAGGTCCTTAATCTAGCAGATAATTTTAAGTAGGTAATTTCTATCAGAATTGATAAATGATAAAGATACATTGCAAGAGAAAAATGAGATGAGAGAGCTAAGTAAGTATATTAAAGCACATTGTTATATTAAAGCTCTGATTGATTACATTGACAGCTTGATTAGTAATTTAAACAAGATTAATAGACACCATACAGCAGATTGACAGCACATATAAGACAGCAATGATAACAATGGTAAAGATGACGATACAAACTGAATAGATCGAATACTAATGACCCAAAGTGGATAACAAAGAATTTGAAGAACCTTATAGGTAAAAAGAGAGCTTGGTACAAAAGGATTAAAAATGGGGAGGTCACTTTAGAACAGGAATTCGTACAACTGGTTAGAAATGTTAAAAAAGAGATAAGGAAAGCAAAAAAACTATGAAGTTCACATAGCAGGGCAAGCAAAGACAAATCCTAAAGGGTTTTTTTCAGTTATATCGTACTGGTTGATGGGGTTCTGGGAGTTCTTCTACTCCCCAAGCCCGGCCCGAGGCCAGGCTCGACTAGTGAAGACTAAGACTAGTGAAAGGATAGGTCCATTAAAAACTGAGACAGGTCAAATAACAGATAGTGATGAAGAGATGAGTAGTATTTTTAATAAATATTTTGTACCTGTATTTACTAAAGAGGAACTTAACAATATGCCTTCAGCCGAACAAGTCTATGTGGGTGGGGACGAGGACAGGTTGACGAGTTTAACAGTTACCAGGAAGGATGTTCTTAAACAAATAGTAAAACTCAAACCAAACAAATCCCCAGGGCCGGATGAAGTGTTTGCCAGGGTGCTTAAAGAATGCAAAGAGGAGCTTTGTGACCCACTGTCAACCATATTTAATAAATCAATAGAGTCAGGCAGAGTGCCAGAGTTTTGGAAAGTTGCTAATGTGATACCAGTTTTTAAGAAAGGAGATAGATCACTTGCGTCTAACTATCGACCAATTAGCCTAACGTCTATTGTGGGAAAGTTACTCGAATCTATAATAGCAAATAAAATTCGTCTTCATCTTGAAAAACATAAATTAATAATTGAGTCGCAACATGGTTTTATAAATGGCCGTTCATGTTTAACAAATTTGTTATCTTTTTATTCCAGCATTGTTGAGGCAGTTGATACTGAACCCCCAGAGCTCGTTTAGCTAAGCAAGTGACAATCTTGTGAAACTAGTTACACAATTGTTAATGTTATATATCCTCGTACTTTTAAATCAAATTATTTTATTATGGTTTATTTTATTATTTAATTATTTCAGATGGTAATCTTGGGCATAGTTATTTTATCAAATCACCTCATTTTTTGGGGCCACGTGAGCAACACAAAAGCAAACAAGCCTGAATGGTCCCCAGGCATGTATGCAATGGTCGTGATAGTCAATTGGTTAAAAAATTAAGGTCTCCTGTACACCAGTTGCATAGTGCCCCTGGCAGTATGGGTTCGAGTCACTTCTGGGGTGTGGAGTTTTCAGTTGCTTATATGCCTGGGCACCATTCAGGCTTGTTCGCATTTGTGTTGCTCATGTGGCCCCCAAAAATGAAAGGATTTGATAAAATAACTATGCCCAGGATTACTATTAGAGTGCCATCGGGATGATGGGCAAATAGCCTCGGCTACCATCATCTTCTGTACGGTCGAGTGGTTAAGGTCTCCTGTACACCAGTTGCATAGTGCTCCTGGCAGTATGGGTTCGAGTAATTTCTGGGGTGTGGAGTTTTCAGTTTATGGATTCTGGCTCCCAGGTGATACACATCATGCCTGGTTCTGTTTCAGCTTTCAGGGAAGTGTTTATAGTCAGGATGAACATTGCAGTGCAGAGTTTTATACATGTAGAGCACACTTGCCAGGATATGCTGTGACTTGAACCATAAAACATGTACATGTTAAGTATCCCCTAATATCCCCATCTCACAGGATGGCTAGTCATTCATGTTATTTTTATTTATTTATTTATTTATTTATTTATATAAAAGAAGGTACAATAGGTTTGCGAGAGTACAAAACATTGGTGTGCTTACATTCCTGCAAAACCACTAACATGTATAGTGTTTCGGGCAGCCCATTAATCTAACAGATAAGTTTATTAATTTCCATATAGCAATTTTGAGTTTAACATACTACATATGAATTGATGACAATTATTACACCAGGTGAAGTTGCATGTCTTAAGTACTAATATTGGGGAAGTGGGCAGTACAAGATACAGTGTGAGTTTGAAGCACAAGGTAGGAAACTATGAGGATGAAATTAGGTATTTTTTGGTTTTACTTTTAAATAAGGCGTAGGTTATCAGGAGAGAACGTGAAATAAGAGGCTGATCTATTAGTCTGCACTAGCACACTATGGGTAGAGCACAATAGTATCTTCCAATATTCATGAGTGTATGAAATAGTTACAGAGCTCAAAGTGCCTCATACCATGTAGTCTGAAATAATTGATAACAGGGCAATCACAGATATAGTGTTGAAGAGTGAGTCCCAGCTCTTGTTTACATACATTACAATTGGAATATTCACCGTTGTAAGACTGAGAACAGGAGCTGCTTTTTCACCCACAGGGTTATAAACCCACGGAACCGCTTACCCGCCAAAACCGTAAATGCCAAAACTGTGTTGAGTTTTAAAATCTACCCGCAACGATCCTCAGGAGCAAATGTGGGGACTTTCGACAAGCCGCCGGCTTCCTGTCCTCGTCGAGACCACTAGGGTTAGTGGCCCTCGGGTAAATCAGGTAAAATCAGATAAATCAATTCCTGCAGCTTCCTGCCATAGATATCGTCTCAGCCTAATTCAATTAATGCGAAAAACTAAATTACGAATATTGCAACAAAATCTAAATCTACGTTATAAATATACCCTTTTTTTGTCAATAAATCAGTTACTTTATTATTATTATTATTATTATAGATCATGCGAGTTCCCATAACCTTATACATGATAGGCCTACATGCAGTTGAAAACTGTTGCACCAATCTCTGTATAAAAGACGTTTTCCTCATAACTAGTGAACATCACACATCAAGCCCCACGAAATTTTAAATTAAATGTAACACAACATACTTCTCAAGGTACTTTTATCAGAGCTTTGGAAGCTGTGATTGGCCACAAACGGGTTTTCCTGCTTAAAATTATACTGTGTAAACAAAAAAAAATGACTGGATAAAGGCTTTGTTTCTAGTCATATTTCTCGCCTATATTATAGAAGCACATATAAAATATAGAAGCACAAGTCTAGAGAACTGATAACATTAACAATAGCACCCATCATCGCCAAATTATTCGTCAGTTAAATGTTTGGTATTGTGAATGCCTATACCTCCATGCAGGTGAGGCGAGGTACTCAGTGGACCTTGGGCCGCCGGCCAGTGATAACTGTTGAGCCTGGGACCACCTGGCTGGTATAGCTGTGTTGATCCTGTGACCACCTGGCTGGTATAGCTGTGTTGAGCCTGGGACCACCTGGCTGGTATAGCTGTGTTGTCCCTGTGACCACCTGGCTGGTATAGCTGTGTTGAGCCTGGGACCACCTGGCTGGTATAGCTGTGTTGAGCCTGGGACCACCTGGCTGGTATAGCTGTGTTGAGCCTGGGACCACCTGGCTGGTATAGCTGTGTTGAGCCTGGGACCACCTGGCTGGTATAGCTGTGTTGAGCCTGGGACCACCTGGCTGGTATAGCTGTGTTGAGCCTGGGACCACCTGGCTGGTATAGCTGTGTTGAGCCTGGGACCACCTGGCTGGTATAGCTGTGTTGAACCTAGGACCACCTGGTTGATATAGCTGTGTTGAGCCTGAGACCACCTGGCTGGTATAGCTGTGTTGTTCCTGGGACCACCTGGCTGATATAGCCGTGCTGTTCCTGGGACCACCTGGCTGGCTGATATACGTATGTATAGAACCTGTGTCCCCTTGGCTGATACATCTGTGTTATCCCTAGACTCTCCAGACTGACTGATAGAACGGTGTGTTGGACCTGTGTCCGCCTGGAGGCCACCTGCCGACGGTAACTGGATTACAGCATACCTGTGGCCCCTCCCTGCCTCCCACACGGCCTTGTGGGGGCTCCTGCCATCATGGACCCACGAGGTAAGGCAGAACCCAGCCAAGGCAGGGAATTATCTGAATTGGCATCCTATATAAAATGAAGAACCAGGGTGAGAGACAAGTCTGAGGATCTGAGGGTTGCAACCCGTTCTCGCACTTTCTTTAAGTCAATATTGACTTATTGAATAAGTGCATATGTGACATACTAATTTATTGTGAATATTTTAGTTTACCTTGAAAAGCTTCATAGAAAACACCGACCTTACCTAACCTTCTTAGTATGTTAAGATAAGCATCTTATTGCTTCGTAATTACAATTATTACTTAACCTATGAGGTCTGAGAGTGAAGAGTGAAGAGAGTGATCTGAAGAGTCTGAGAGCTAGGTCTGAAGACCTAGCTAGGGTGAGAGCAGCCCATCTTCCTGTTTAGATGGTACTTATAGCAACGATGAGGACCATTCGAACATATATTGATGTAAAAAAGACAATTGGAAAGTAGAAATCGGTACTATTGAATTTGGACAAACCGGAAAAGTTTTTGTATTGATTTTGCATATAAACGTAAGCTAACCTAACCTTCCTAGCTCTAATACACGCTATCTCAGGTCTAATATAGTACATTTTTGAGCTATATTAGGTTTAGGGATATTTAATTTTGGTTTTTAGCTTTATTTTTTGCCGAACTATAAAGTGAATAGTAGCAAATTCTACTGTCTTATTATCAATTAAGTCTATGTATGTACGATGGCCCACATAGTCGCAAAAATAACTATTTAAACAGAAGGATGGGTTGGTGAGAGACACGTCTGATGACCCAGAGTGAGAGACAAATCTGAAGGCGCTGGGTGAGAACCAAAGTCTGATAACCCAGAGAGATAAGCGACAATCGGAAGGTGATAAGAGACGAAAATTGGATTAGGCTACTCCTCCCCGTCCCATACTAAATCCTTATCCTGACCCCTTCCCAGTGCTATATAGTGGTAATGGCTTGGCGCTTTCCCCCCTGACAATTCACTAGCCCTATTACTATTACATGCATGGATAAATGTTCCATGCATGTACTGTTCTTTTATAATAATAGTTAACGGCTCCGAAATGTTAAAAATGCCGTATTAAGGATATTTCCAAAGTTAATTCGGGGCGTGAGAGGTTCATCTTGACATACAAAATATAGTTTGTTTGTGAGTCTAAGGTTCGGGAGGGCAGACTCTTTAGGCTAGCTTCATCCAATTTTCGAAGATGAATCATAGGGGATATGGGAACGTCAGAGGCCAGTCGGGGTCGGCCCTAGTGCCACCCTTTAATAAATATCGGCATTTACAGCGACCTCTGCAATTTTCTTGAAGTTTGAAATAAAATGAGGGTTGTGGCTTTATGAACGTGTTATCGAAACCAGTCCACAACTTTATAAGAAAGTAGAATTCAGTTATACCCGTAGTAGTCACAGTTTAAATCACCACAGTACAGATCCGCCATAGTTGTTATAATATATAGACTTATTTTCTGGCAAATTAATTATTTACTTGAATTATGTGTATAATGAGATACCATTGTAGGAGTACCCAGTGGAATACTGAATCATTTGTCAGTGATACACTGTACTTTAATATTATTGTAGATCCTGCACAACTGGACCTTTTTTTACTGATCATTATATTGTGTGAATGTTATATGTGGTGTTGGATTGTATGTTGTATGTGGTGTTGGATTGTATGTTGTATGTGGTGTTGAATTGTACGTTGTATGTGGTGTTGAATTGTATGTTGTATGTGGTGCTGGATTGTATGTTGTATGTGGTGTTGGATTGTACGTTGTATGTGGTATTGGCTTGTATGTTGTATGTGGTGTTGAATTGTACGTTGTATGTGGTGCTGGATTGTATGTTGTATGTGGTGCTGGATTGTATGTTGTATGTGGTGCTGGATTGTACGTTGTATGTGGTATTGGCTTGTATGTTGTTTGTATGTATTTGTCCATAAGTAAACTGGTGAATGTTAATGAGGGTTCTCTTATCCGCACTTATTACATATTTGTACTCTTGTGATAAAGGCGATCAGGTCACCTGGGATAACTCTGGGGGAGACTCAGGTAGATTCGCGAGCTACACTCACAGGGCACATATAGTCGTGTTTCACGTAGTTATATAATTATAATAATTATTATTATTATATATGATTATTATAATTATAAATTATAATTATAATTATAATTGAAAAAAATAGGGAGATGGGAGGAGAAGGAAGACAAGAAGGTGAATAGGACGGGAGAAGGGGGAAGAGGTGAGAGAGGGGATGATGTTGGGAGAGAGAAGGAGAGGGGGGGGAGGGATGATGACTAATCCATACACTAGACAATGAAGAAACGACGACGTTTCGGTCCGTCCTGGACCATTATCAAGTCGATTGTGATAATGATCCAGGACGGACCGAAACGTTTCCGTCATCATATCTTCAGCCACGTTATTGTGACTCATCGTCTGCAGGAGAGGGGAGTAAAGGAGGGATATGAACAGGGAGATAAAAGAGGGGAGAAGGGGAGAGATAGAGAAAGAGACACTGGGCCCAGCTGGGTATCCCAGATAGTTAGCTATAAAATCGGCATTAAAGCTTTTATAATTGACGTAATCTGTATGTTCACCCTACTTCAAGTGGCAGAGGATAATAATATTAATAATCAGGAGTAATAATTAATAATTATGATAGGAAGAGGGGGTGGGAGAGGGGGCTCGAGTGCTTCGAAGCCTGTGAAGCTGCAACTAACCCGTCCCTCCCCGTCAACAATTAATTCTGTTCTGCTTTGGGTTCTGACGCCGCCCGGACAAGCCTAACCTGGGGACACGTTGAGTTATGCATAGGTTTGCTTATTTATTTATTTATGATTCTTGTCATCCTAGGTATTCACTGGTTCTGTATGTTCCCTATCATCCGAGGTGATCACTGGTTCTGTATGTTCCCTATCATCCGAGGTGATCACTGATTCTGTATGTTTCGCTGCCATCTTCTGATGTGTCATTCAAGCCTGGTGAGCCGCATTAGCCTGGGAGCTGGAGTCCTTACATTGTCACATTATTTCCTCTGAAACTATCTACGTGGTTAAGTTATTTTCTCTGAAACTATCTACATGGTCAAGTTATTTCCTCTGAAACTATCTACATGGTCAAGTTATTTCCTCTGAAATTTGCTACATTCTGATACTATATTTCCCCTTGCAAATTTCTTGATAAAGACATTTATCTTGAAACTAGTTGCATTATTGTTATTAACTCGTGCTTGCTCTGTAGGGTCACTATTTAAGGTAATGGAGTGCCAATCAATGGGGGTTAGGCAAGGACAAACATATCAGTTGTGACACTAGTTCTCCACATATGTCAGTTCCTTAATTTAGAAACTGTACTTGTGGTTGGTCTCGAGCCCATTGTTGATGTGACGATGTGCATTGAATTTTGTAACTAGCTCATCAAGACTGTAACTTGCTTAGCTAAATGAATGCGCCTCTGTAACACTTTCCACTACCGTCCACAGGATGGGGTACCTGCTTGAAGGGGTTCTGGGAGTTCTACTCCCCAAGCCCGGCCCGAGGTCAGGCTTGACTTGTTAGGGCTTGGTCCAACAGGCTGCTTGGAGCGGCCCGCAGGCCCAAATATCCACCGCAGCCTGGATGGTTCGGCACTATCTAGTTTTCTCTTGAAGATGTCCACGGTTGTTCCGGCAATATTTCTTATACTCGCTGATATATTATACTCTTATACTATTCTCATACTCTATATTATGCTATAGAAACTATACTACTTATACTCGCTGGTGCATAATAAATGAACTAAACTAACTAAGGCGTCGTGCCCTTATTGAGGCGTCCCCTGTTCAGCACTGCCGTGGGTTCACCTGCGACGCCAGTTTGTTCCGTCCTGTGGGTGCACAGGAAGTAACACGCTGGCGAGCCACGAACTATAGGTGCCGAGATGTAGAGTGCGGCGCCTCGATCCTCCCCCTGCACAAGTTGGAATCTGTCCCCTTCTCGTCCTGGGATGCAGCCGCCCACCAGCTATAGGCCCTGGTTGGCTGCCCTGCAGGGTTGGGGGCTGTGCGTCAGTGGCCTGCTGTGGCCTGCAGGCGTTTAGGGAGCTCCGCCGGACAAGGCAATACAGTGTTACAGTATTTTTTTATTTATTTATATATACAAGAGTTCTTACATTCTTGTACAGCCACTAGTACGCATAGCGTTTCGGACAGGTCCTTAATTGTATATTCCCCAGAATACGACTTGCCAAATCGTTTAACAACCAGGTACCCATTTTACTGTTGGGTTAAACAGAGACTATAGTTGAGGATTGGCGTCCAGTCAATCCTCTCCGGTCAGGATACAAACTCAAGACAAATCACTCGCGAAACGCCAGGCGAGCGTCTTACCACTACGCCACGGGGACAATTACATTGTTAATTTACTCAAGGTAGCACTTTCACCAATGGAATTCCGCATTGTTAGACTACCCTATGGAATATACACATTGTTAAATTTACCCATGTCACACTTTCCAAGTTTAATATACAAGGTTAATCTTACGATGTTAAACTAACTCAAGTCATTTTCATTCAACAAGTTACAGTTCATTCTTAACTTACAACGTTATGTTATCACAAGTTATTTCACCCAAGGTAAAACTTTTACCAATGTAATTACCCCTTATTATACATTCAAATTTATATAATTTATAATTTAATTGATTAATAAATAAATTGACTAATATACTTTTATCACAATAGCGTATTTGAATCACCGAGACGAAAATGTGTAATGTGAATGAGTCAGTATTACGCACATAAATCTTTTCTCAGCGGCGGATGTTTAAATCTGGTATTAACTAATTTCAATCATGTACTGTAGTTGTAATACAAGTTCTTGTGCCACTGACCCCTCTGTACTGTTGGCAGGGAGGCTGCCTTTATCTGAAGTGCTCTCACCGACTTGATAATTCATCCTCATTTGTCACTTAATTATAAAATGTATGATACTATTCTATAATTATATTCTTATGTGCCAAGATACATATATTTCTTTGTATGAAGAGGATATTGATTATCATAATTGTGAAGAGATATATTGAAAGCCTCTCGAGCTTTTTAATGTGGAAATTTATATTGTTTTATGAGAAACTCGTTACATAACTTTCTGGTACAAGATATTCATATTCCTTATATTTTGTTAAGCTCGGTATTATTTAAATGCGTTAATCTTCATCCTATCTACCACATACTCCTATTATACTTACATTTTGCGTTAGGCTCTGTATTATATAAATGCCTTAATCATCAGCATTGTTTCTACCACATAATCCTATTCCTTGTATATCGGATTAGGCTTCATTTTTACATGAATGCGTTTATTTACAGCATTCCTACCCGAATATGTTTTAGTTATATGGACATGGACTGCCTTGATCTAACAACGATACATGGGACCACGATACACCTTGGGGGGTAGAAATAGCCTAAGCTACTCTATCCCTTTGAGATGTATTTTTTTTCTAGTCTCAATAAACTTACTTGAACTTGAACTTGAACTTGATACACCTTTTTAAATAAGAAACAAATACCCATGTAACAAACGATTTACTCAGTTGTCTTAGTGCCAATCGTCCCCACTTAACAACTTCCTCAGACCTTGAGAGTCAAGTTGGCTGTGAAGAGTCTGTATTATTATTATTATCATCTTTATTGACAAAATTAATTACAATTTTGCCTAATCTGAGGATTTTGATAGTCTTATTAAATTGAGGTTAATGCTAGTATTCACTGTCACGCAGGACAGAGGGTCATACATAAGACAATAGGTCTAAACTGTAGGCTGAAGCACATATATATCACGGTTACAATCAATGTTTTAATGTGTGGATATGTGAAAACAACTTTCTATTGTGCACTGCCACACAAGGGCAGGGATGGGTTCATAAGTGATTCAGCTTAGAATATAAATAGAAATTGTTCTTCATTCTTTAAAATGGACAAGCAAATTTTGGGTAAATTGTTAGGATGTCGTCCAGAACACCTGAGTCAATAAAATAGTTACACAGTTGGTGGTACAATAGGCCAGGAGGTCTAAAGTCCTTTACGGTTTCACATTCATCAATATAGTGTTCTAGTGAATGAGTCTGGAATAGGAACGAGCAATGTCTGACCCAACACTAGCGTTGCCTCCCATACCAGTCACGCTACGGTTAAGAAGTAAGGTGTTACGATTAATTAAGAAGGAAGACGTTACAGTTAAGAAGAAAGCTGCAATCTCGGTAACTTGAAGACATTGAGCTAAAATGCAGTGAGGTGTGACTTAAGGGAGCGTCCTCAGCTTACTGGAGGCTGGTTCATGGGGCCTGCCGCCCGCTAAGCTGGGAAAAGCTTCATGACTAAACCCAGTCCAGACGAATTAATGTGTCGTCGTCGACATTCCTCGTGCTCCTTCATGGTGTGGGATCGAGGACCAGCGCCGTTCACAGGGGCCAGCGCCGTTCCAGAGTACTAGCCCCGTTCACTAGTACCAGCGCCGTTCACAGGGGCCAGACCGGTTCACAGGGGCCAGTGCCGTTCACAGGGGCCAGCGCCGTTCACAGGGACCAGACCGGTTCACAGGGGCCAGCGCCGTTCACAGAGGCCAGTGCTGTTCCAAGTACCAGCGTTGTTCACAGGGGGCCAGCGCCGTTCACAAGTACCAGAGCCTTTCACAGGGGCCAGCGCCGTTCACAGGGGCCAGCGCCGTTCACAGGGGCCAGCGCCGTTCACAGGGGCCAGCGCCGTTCACAGGGGCCATCGCCGTTCACAGGGGCCAGCGCCGTTCACAGGGGCCAGCGCCGTTCACAGGGGCCAGCGCCGTTCACAGGGGCCATCGCCGTTCACAGGGGCCAGCGCCGTTCAGAGGGGCCAGCGCCGTTCACAAGTACAGCGCCGTTCACAAGTACAGCGCCGTTCACAAGTACAGCGCCGTTCACAAGTACCAGCGCCGTTCACAAGTACCAGCGCCGTTCACAAGTACAGCGCCGTTCACAAGTACAGCGCCGTTCACAAGTACAGCGCCGTTCACAAGTACCAGCGCCGTTCACAAGTACAGCGCCGTTCACAAGTACAGCGCCGTTCACAAGTACCAGTGCCGTTCACAAGTACAGCGCCGTTCACAAGTACAGCGCCGTTCACAAGTACAGCGCCGTTCACAAGTACAGCGCCGTTCACAAGTACAGCGCCGTTCACAAGTACAGCGCCGTTCACAAGTACCAGCGCCGTTCACAAGTACAGCGCCGTTCACAAGTACAGCGCCGTTCACAAGTACAGCGCCGTTCACAAGTACCAGCGCCGTTCACAAGTACCAGTGCCGTTCACAAGTACCAGCGCCGTTCACAAGTACCAGTGCCGTTCACAAGTACCAGCGCCGTTCACAAGTACAGCGCCGTTCACAAGTACCAGCGCCGTTCACAAGTACCAGTGCCGTTCACAAGTACCAGTGCCGTTCACAAGTACCAGCACCGTTCACAAGTACCAGCGCCGTTCACAAGTACCAGTGCCGTTCACAAGTACAGCGCCGTTCCTAAGGACTGGCGCCATGCTCGCGAGGATCAACGCTTAAGGCCTATAAATTCTGAATTGGTTAAGTGCCACCTCGTCCTAGGCACTCGACACAACATCAAATTGTTTGGTTGTGTGATAATGGTATGATAGCTATCCCTTTGCCTAAGCTACTCTATCCCTTTGAGATGTATTTAATTGTCTAAACAAGCGTACGTGAACTTCTTCAAGGGACAGACACGTTCATTAGAATACTGTAGAAACATACAGGCCTTTTCATAAGTATTTCACAAAATGATAGAATAGACCTATGTATGCTTGGACATTTGTATCCACCATAACAATATAATAAACTATATTAACCTGTATTTGCGGCAGCTCCTATTTATACCCACTCAACCTCAGTCATTTATTGCAATGATTGTTGCATAATTGTATGCTCTCTCGTGCTTGTGGCCGTGGTTGCAAGACGCACTGATCAACATGGAAAGACTTGGAGAGGAATAATTTATGCGAATATTCTCAAAAAACATTTTTTTTTAATGTCACAAATTGAAAAATCACCCTGCAATGACGCTCAGACTCCCCGGGCGACCTGAGGCAGTAATCCTCAGACCACACCCATGCCTCCACCGCCCCCCAACACCCGCAGAAATCATCATTACCAGTCATGCTCCGAACCTGACCAGCCGGCGACATGCTCAGCCATCTGGTCATTAAGGGCTAAGATCATTTACTCCGTGGTGTCAGCGTCTTCCCTATACGCGCCGGCGTCCCGCCACCTTGCGGGATGGAGGAGACCAGCGGCGGGCTCAGTGTGAGGCAGAGAGGCGCCATGGTCAGTCCTGCAGAGGAAGTCGTCAACGATGGACACCCACATGACCCCCTCGGGGGGAAACACAGTGTAGGCCTACAGGAAAATCACGTTACTCCTGGACATTCACAGCCTACAGGTTTCATTAGGAGATATCTGACTGATGAATTTATTTCAAGTAAGTCGTATTGAAAAATGTTAATATTGGATTGTCATTAAATTTCAAGCCATGAGAATGTCATATGCTTCATGGGAATTCCCGATGAAATTAATGAATTTCTATGAAACTTTCTTTCTTTTTTTATGAACAGGCTTAGGTATACACAGCGGTGTGCTGCTACCCTATCGCATAACAGTGTACATCAAAGGCTAGCTATGAGTTCATCTATAGTATCCCAATCTCACAGGATGGCTAGTCAGTTTTTTTCAGTTTAGTTTAATGTATTATGTACCCCATACCCATCCTGTGGGCGGTAATGTAAAGTGTTACAGGGGCACATAATGGACTCTGGGACTAAACCCCAAAATTCATCTAGCTATGCAAGTTACAGTCTTGATGAGCTAGTTACAAAATTTAATGCACATTGTCATTAAGCCCAACAATGGGTTTCGAGACCGACCACAAGTCGTTTCTAAATTAAACAACTGACGTGTGTGGAGCGCTAGTGTCACAATTGATATGTTTGTCCTGCACACCGCCCCCCATCTAGTGGACAGCGGTGGGAAGGTTACAGTCACCCACATTTACTACCAATAGTTAGCAAACTGAGCGTACTTGTCTAAAATTTCTGGTAGCAGATCTGAAATATTTGACACATTTCTTGTACATTTGTTATAGAGTTGTCTCTAAATTCACGGATCTTTTCGCACTCCATCACATAGTGACGGAGGGTGTGCGAATAATTTTGTTGACACAGTTTCCATTTGGTCAGGTCTACATCAGCAGATAATGAACATTCCCAGAAATACTTGTAACAGAGTCTAAGCCGAGCAGTGGTAACATCTAGGAGTATGCTGATTTTATTGAATGAATCAGATGTGTGACTTTTCTTGCATGATAGTATGATTAGTCATACATACACTCATACAAGACATTTGCCTTGTATGGCGTTTCGCGAGCGCTTTGTCCTGAGTTTTTATCCTGACAGGGAAGGATTTACGCGGGGCGTCAATCCTTAATTGTAGCCTCTGTTTACTCAACAGTAAAATGGATACCCGGTTGTATTTGGCGGGGTCGTATTCCGGGGAATATTAGGATTAAGGACTTGTCTGAAACGCTACGCGTGTTAGTGGCTGTACAAGAATGTAAGAACTCTTGTATATATAAATAAATAAACATGGAATCAGGAGAGATGCGAGTCTAATCTACTAGCCTCCAGTAGTAAACTCTGGGCAGAGCACAAGAAAAACTTCCAATATTCGTGAAGGTATAAAGTAGTTACAGAGCTCAAAGCATCATATCTTAACAACCCACAATGTAGGACTGAGAACAGGAGATGCTTTTTAACCCAGAGAAATATAAACCCATGGAACCGCCTACCCGCCGAAGCCGTAACTGCCATAACTGTTAAATTTTAAAGTCCAACTGAAAAAGATCATCAAGACAAATGGAGGTACCTTCGACAAGCCGCCTGCTACCTGTCCTCGTCGAGGCCATTATTGTTAGTGGCTCTCAGGTAAATCAGATTCCAGTAACATATAACATTTGGTCTGAAATAATTGATAACCGGACAATTACAGATATAGTGTATTAGTGTGTGAGAGTATGTCCCAGCTCTTGTTCACATAGTTTACTATTAGAACGTTCACCATTGTGGGGATTCATATAACAAGCATCTCGAACAACCCATTTATGATTTGACGACTTATACTGAATTTTGTAACTAGCTCATCAAGATTGTAACTTGCTTAGCTAAATGAATTGTGGGGTTCAGTCCCTGAGCCCATTATGTGCCTCTGTAACCCTTTCCACTACAGCCCACAAGATGGGTATGGGGTGCATAATAAATGAACTAAACTAACTACAAAAGCAAAGTGAAACATCTGAAGGCATGGTAGAAACTTCATACATAGCGAAACTATGTATGAAGTTGATAAAAAACAACTTAATATTGGAATATGGAAACATTTTCAATTTAAGAGCATAAGAAGTTAAATTTTTGGTGTAAGATTTTAATTGAAGGGCTTCAAATTTTCGGTTTCGGGCATCACATTTTTACCGGAGCTCTGTACTGAAAATGAATATTGATCATATAATGCACCTCTGCATTTATTTAAATACTGTATCCTCAAAGAAGAGCAGCGCTGCCCTCACTAGGAAAAATGAACAGGCACTACCAAAGCATCAATTATATGTAAGATAGAGATCTTCAGGAGCTTTTTGAAAATCTCAGCACTTCCAAGTTTTTCAAATCTAATTTTATGCTTTACAAGGCGTGGATTCCAAGTGAGAGCTGCATAAATAAATAAATAAATAAATAAATAAAAATGTTTATTCAGGTAAGGTACATACATACAAGTGATGTTACATTAATGGATTGATATATAGATAGAGCTAGTACATACAATGCCTAAAGCCACTATTACGCAATGCGTTTCGGGCAAGAAAAACATTAATATCTAGAACTTAATACTAATTGAGCATAAAGAATAAAAAGTGTTGAAAACAAATACAAATAAAGATAAAAAAAAGGGGGAACATGACTGAAAAAGCAGCACAAATACAATAGGTTGACAAACAGTGTTGATTAAAAAAAATCAACACTGTTTGTCAATATTCTAATACTGGTCTCACGCAGGCTGTATAGATTGTTTTGAAAGCACCCTGGTTAGGGTTTAAATGTTCATATGTTCAGGGTTTAAATGTAACTCATCCTTCTGTAATAATTGTATTTTTAATAACTATTTCTATAATAACTAATAACTAATAATAACTATTTAATAACTATTTTATTCATGCCCGAAACGCTTTGCGTAATAGTGGCTTTAGGCATTGTATGTACTAGCCCTCTCTATAAATCCATCACTCTTTGTAAAATCTCTTGTATGTATGTACCTTACCTAAATAAACATTTGATTTGATTTGGTCGAAAGAAGATGTGTAGGTACTCGCCTAGTTGTGTTTGCGGGGGTTGAGCTGTGGCTCTTTGGTCCCGGATCTCAACTGTAATTGTTTTTTGGTGGTTGAGTGTTGATGAGTGTGGGTGCAAGTTGGGTGGGTGGGATTTGTGTGGGTAGTAGGTTGAGGGCAGGACGAGCAGGAGGTTGGTGAGAGTTGTGTATGTTGGGTGGGTTAGGTATGTGTCGTAGATGGAGTGTGGTTGTGTGGGTGGGTTGTGTATGGTTGCAGTGGCTGTGTGGTGGTCTTTGCATGGGGTTGGCTGGGTAGTGGGGGGAATGTGGGTGTGGGTAAGGAGGGGAGTGAGTGTGAGTGGGAAGGCGGAGATGGGCATTTTAGATCATAGGTGGGTGGTGGTGGGCCTGTTTAGAAAGCGTGTGGGTTAGGTGGGTGGTGTTATTTTGTATGTGTGGGGGTGGGGGGTGGGCAGATAGTGTGTATATGGATTGTGAATATGTGCGCGTGTGATGGAAAGGTGACAATCATATCCATGCATTATCTACACCAGGCAAACCTTGGATACTTGGTTAATATTTCTACTAGTACATCATTAGCAAATATTGTAAACATTCTTTGAACATTTGTGAGAGCAATCTCTAACTAGTTACATGTCGTCACCTGGCATCACACAGTAATGTAGGCTGGGCGAACAGTGGAAGACACTCTATTAGCAGAGTAAGCATTACAGTGACATCTATAGGAGTCTGCTGATTGTATTATACGATCCATAGCTATCTAAATCTTAAAAAATGACTTGGTATATGTAAATTTCCTTTTTGCCGATGATAATGATTGTATATATGATACTGCAGTTCCTCAGAGGTCTTGATATAAAAATAGGATCCATATTACTGCAACCCGTTCTCGCACTAGCTTATAGTCAATATTGGGTTATATAATAAGTGCATATGTGACATACTAATTGATTGTGAATATTTTAGTTTAGTTTTACTGACAATAATACTTTGGTTTCATATCTGTATTAATCTTGCAGTATTGTATCTACAGGCGCCAAGATAAAGGTCTGGGAGGTGATGGTCGTCCTCACTAGCTTTATAATCCTCAATGTGAAGGCTGTTATTCTCCTCTTAATGGATGTTTACCGCCTCATCATACCTCCGGGGGAGAAGTCACTGCTTGGCCAGCTGGTGGTGGTGAGTACAGGTGTACAGGTACTAATATTGGGGGAGTGGGTAGTACGAGATACAGTGTGAGTTTGAAGCACAAGGTAGGAAACTATGAGGATGAAATTAGGTACCTTTTGTTTTTTTTTTGAACGGGGCATGGGTTGGACAATTTTTTAATTCATCGGGGAGTGAGTTCCAAAGACTGGACGCTTTTATTTGTATGGAGTGTTTGCACATATGAATACAGTTGGTGCTGGTGAGTATAGGGAAGCACTCCTGGCCTGCTCCTCAAACATTAGCTTCTCAGTTGCTTGCAGCAAGCTAGAGGATCAGCTCTAGGGTTCTCACACCAAATTTGATTTATTTGGTGCCGCTCTGGGTACAGAGTACAAATGAACAAATTTGTTCAAATTTGAACAGTGTAGTGTAAGCAAGAGTTCTGCCCCCTTTAGTACCCACAGCGGCACCACATACTCAGCAGTGACAATAGTGGGTGAGCAAACAGCAGGAGCAGTACTGAAGGAAATGCCGACGAAAAGACACTGATACTAATAGCAGGTTTGTATGTATGTAAGTATACATACATACATATGTTGACGTTATTGTTATATATACAGAACGAATTATGTAATCCAGAGGTGTGCAGTTAATCTGGATTAAAATATATACCAAAATTAATATTACAATATGTTTTAGCCAATGGAGAGTACAGTGTTGTTGTTGATGACGAATGCTGATGATAATGATGTACAGTACTACCCGTGATGTACAGGTGACTGGGGCCGGTCAGAACCTGGGCCGAGAGTTGGCCTTGCAATTGGCCCGTCTGGGGGCCAAGACAATTCTTTTGGATATTAATGAGGTAAATGTTGATCGGATATCGTCCGTATTTGCTTTAATACACACACACATTCCCGCCATACTTGTCCTTATTGTATGCATAGTAAGCTAAACCTGAGAGTAATATGTTAAAACCTACCTTTGTAGCAAATAAATTGGGTTTAAATCAGGATTCCATATGATATGGTGTTCCACAGGAGGAGAATAAGATGACTGGAGACATGATTGAGGAGGCTGGAGGCGAGGCCCACACCTTCACCTGCGACGTGTCGGACCAGGAGGCTGTGGCCGCCGTCGCTGCCAAGGTCAGTACTGGCACGTCACGAAATTGAAATAAGTTTATTGAGGTAAAATACACACAAAGGGATGAGGTAGCTCAAGCTATTCTCACCACGTTCAGTACATCGTGTTAATACATACATATAAACACATCACAAACAATAAACATATTACCAAACATTCTGAGAGATAAACATCTACATTTCCAAACGTCACGAATGTTGTTATAGATTCAGCTACTTGGAACAAGTTCCAAGTAGCACGGGCTATGGTGAGCCCGTAGTGGACTTACCTGGCACAGGAGCGGTGCGCACGCCACGAATATTTTCATGTTTTATATTTCATTTTAGTCATACGATACTTTGCGCAAGTTATAAAGTGGTTATACCTCTTGGGTAAAGTAATTGTTTATTATGTAGAGCTACTATGTAGATGGTGTGCCAGGGTCTTGCTTTCCCATCTCCCTGTTCTGCCCATCTCTCTCTCTCCTTCCCCCTTTCTTTCTCTCCCTCCCTCTCTCCATTCGTCTCTCTCTCTTTCTCTCTCTCTCTCTTCCTTCGTCTCTCTCTCTCTCTAGCTCTCTCTCACTCTTCCTTCGTCTCTCTCTCTCTCTCTCTCTCTCACTCTTCCTTCGTCTCTCTCTCTCTCTCTCACACTCTTCCTTCGTCTCTCTCTCTCTCTCTCTCACTCTTCCTTCGTCTCTCTCTCTCTCTCTTTCTAGAAAATAATACAAAAAAATTAAAACCTACTGAAAACTCTATGGATTTCAAGTCATTAAAATCGCAAAAGGGGGGGGGGGAATAGATGCCGACATTCCTTAAAGGAAATGTAGGCATCATTTCCTCAATGTGGCCGTCCCTCATTATAGCCTATGACATTCACGACCCACCCATGTGTCTTCTTGAAAAGTTGGGTAAAGCTAACCTCTGGCCTCCAACTTTGAATAGAGAAGTCACAGACATTCTCTTGTAGAGTAGTTACAAGAAGCATTTCAGGCATGCAATTCTTAATGGGTATAAATGGTTTTGGGTCCTGGTAGTACAGTCGGGTTCATTCTCGACGCACAGTCGAGAATTCCGGGTTCGAATCCTGGGCGGAACAGAAATGGTTGGGCACATTTCCTTTCACCTAATGCCGCTGTTCACCTAGCAGTGCGTAGGTACTCGGGAGATATAGTCAGCGTGTTGTGGGGGTTGCATCCTGGGCGGGGTAAGTAATTCGACCTTGGGGGGGGGGGGGGGGAGAGGGAAGGACCTTGATATAAGCCTAACGTGTATGAATACACTCTGGCTTCCTGTCCCCCGACACAATGAATTATTATAAATAAGATGAATACAAATGAGTAGACATATATGAGTGGGTTTGACTTGGTATATGTCGGAGCTGCCTTGCGTGGGTTATTTATATATGTTGTTGGGGGGGGGGGAACTGGAACCCATACTGCCAGGAGCACTCTGCAACTGGTGTACAGGACACCTTCACCACTCGACCATCACGACTGTTCAAAAGATGATGGTAGCCGAAGCTATTTACCCCATCATCCCGACGGCACTCTGATGATAATCTTGGGCATAGTATTTTATCAAATCACCTCATTCTTTGGAGCACACATGAGAAACACAAATACAAACAAGCCTGAATGGTCCCCAGGCATATATGCAACCGAAAGCTCACTCCCCAGAAGTGACTTGATATTTTGCTGGTTTGTATGTGATTACAGAAGTTGAATCTCTTGTCTATGTACTTCATTTGACAGCTAATGAATCTGATGACTATCATACGAGTATACATTATTTATTCTGTACAGGTGAGGAAAGAAATTGGTCACCCAGGATATGTGTTTAACAATGCTGGAGTGTACGAGCACAAGCCATTCCTCTCCCATACGCCTCAGGAGATTAAAAGACTTGTTAATGTTAATCTTCTTGGAAATCTTTGGGTAAGTGTAACAACTATCTTCAATTATATATTGTTCCACCAATGTAATTACTTCTCGTTTTTAAGTATCGAAGCTATAGTCTTTTAAGATCATTGTTTCATTCTCTTTATGAAATCTTATTTGTGTCTTGGCATTTATTCTTATTCTGGTAAGGGCTTAATGAGCCATTTACTGTATTTTATTACTGTTGTATTTGCTTTCATAAATTCATCATTTCTTGCATCTCAAAGAGGGATGAATCTTAATTCATTTATTAATTTTGCAACTGGATTAAAACTATAAATACGTATACTAAATGGAACATCAATTAATTTATGTAAGACAATTGCTTTTGCATTAAATATTAAGTTTTAACATAACCCACTGTGCCTTGTATATAAATAAAATTAAATACTTTTAATGGGTGCCCATCAATACATGGAATTATTTCAGCGTCATCTGAAAATCTGACGTGGAATCAATGAAAGAAATGCAGCTGTAAATACTAGTATAAGTGGCCTTGTTGGTGTAGAAGGAAAGCAAGATATGCATAAAACCAGATGATGTCTCCATGGACAAGATAACACGGGTGTAATACTTTTAAAATGTGAGAAATCATCACATGTGGATGATGTGCACAATAATAAACTATAGTGAAGAGAAAGGTTTATAGTACAGTATATAGTATACTATATAATAAATAGTATATAGCACCAGATGATGGAAAGAGCCATGACAACTTTGTTGTATAAACAGTTACACTGCCAGCATAAAAACTATAATGGTTATAGTCTCGTGTTATGAATAAAGGGGTAATGTGTATGACACGGCACCATTTGAAAGAGTATAGAAAATAACTGACAAACTAGCAAGTATCAACATGGTGGATTTCATAACGTTTTGGATCCAAAATTTGAAGCAAGAAAAATATATGGTAGGATACAGAAAACTGCAGAAGGTATCCTGAATTTACCCAAACATATATTTAAATTGAATTATGAAATTTAGGCCTATTCCTATAGCCGAGTACTGGAACTGTAAAACAATCAGTTTGAGTACATAAAAGTTGATAGCAGTGGAAGGTTTTGTAAAACAGTCTGAGTAAGATTAACATAATGTGATTATTTGTATGTAATGTAAGTCCTATGTTATCCACAGTCCAGATACGGGCCATCTTAACCTTGGCTCATCATCAAGGCACTTCCTGAACAAATCCACAAGGCCCGGCCTAACACTTCCTGGTCTAATACATTCTTCCTACTTTTTAACAATAGAATATACCATAACATTAAACTGGCACTGTACCCTTTCATTAGTTATTATACTGTAGATATATTTTTCTTGGTTCAGTTTTCTAAGATCACACCATGAAACATCATTTTCTGTATCATTCAACATCACAGATAAGGCAGGGTACATAAAGAATTAAATATCATACGTGTATTAGAGAATTGGTTCGTCTTGGATGATAATTAGCTGCATTGTCAATTATCTTTGTTATTTGTATGTTATGAGTATTATAATTTTTGAGGCCATGTCCTAGATACTGTACTTCATATTCTTTTTGGCAGGTGACAAGAGAATTTCTCGGACATATGATTAAGCACAACCGTGGCCACATTATCTGCATATCCTCGGTGTTGGGATATATTGGCCGAAGTAATGTTGTACCATATTGCTCATCCAAGTTTGGAGTTAAAGGTACTTGTAGCCCTAATATTTTTTTTAATATAAGATTTGTTGAGCAACTATCTCTCCCCTTGGCATAACTGAAGTGATTTTTGTCCATTACCAATTTATTAAGACATTTGCCCCAATTTTTTATTCACTGTGCAGTGTACATTTCACAAACAAAAATCTTTAATTCAAACCTTTAAATGTTATTCTTGTTTGCAATGGTATAATTAGAGCTTATAAAAAAATTGAGAATCCATATTGCTAGCACTTATTTTAAGCACTGAACACCACACCACACGCGATATTGTCCAGGCCCAGAGAAGCCACACAGACAAGTACAGTAGCTTTAAGTTCCACACAGATGTAAAGAGATCAACTTAGGGAAATGCCAGTCTCGTTACATATTTACTGAAAGGAGTCATCTATCACCATATTTCATCCAGATTGGAAGGTTCCTGTCTTAATCCTTCCTTCATGGTCTGACTTTGTCACATTGTTGATCACGTGTAAATTTCTTAAATACCCCTCTTTACAAAATTTTTTATATACGAGGTCAATTTCCTTGTAAAATTTGACTCGATATTAGAGTTTGCCTCGGTTTCCGAGTTTGTTGATACATGTATGGGTTGACGAGCACGTGGTTCTGCTGGGCACGGGGCAAGGCACACTCAGTTTACCAGTGTATCCCGCCTAGTGACTACCACGCTTGAATTCTTTGTGAAGAATTTCATTGTTCTTCTGCTTTTTGGTTTTTGAACATAAAAGTTATTATTATTTATCATGCCATGGGTCCCAAGAAAGTCAGTGGTAAAGTTCAACCTGAGAAAATAGTTGTGAGTAGAGAAAGGCCCTTCCTCATTAAGAAAATGTATACAGATTGAGAACTGCAAAGTTTTGCTGAAAAAAATTGCAGATAAAGCTGTAGCAGGCTGTTGCATTAACCTTTTTAATGACAATGTGATGTCTCACTATAGACAAGTGTTAAAACATAGGGAAAAACAAGTGTCTTTAGGCAGATTCTAAGTAAGACAAGCAAGCAGTGAGCCACAACCAGGACCTAGCGGTATGCCTGCAAAATGTAGAAGAGAGTGTACCCCAGAAATGTCCTCTGTGCCTGATGTTATAATGGAAAGGGGGAGTCACCTTCCAAACACTATCACTTCTCCTCCTCCCCACCTTTCCTCATTGTCTTTCACATGCCAACAAGAGTCCTCAATAAAGGTAAGATGTAACTTGTACATAGTGTAGTACTAAAAAATATTTGTACAGTAGTATTATGTATGAAATGTATTTGTAAGTTAATATTTTTGCGAGTGTGGAACGGATTAATTCAATTTATATTATTTCTTATGTGAAAATTTGTTTCGGTTTATGAACCTTCTCTGGGATTGGATATATACTGTTCATATATATATATATATATATATATTTACATATAAAGAGAGAGATATACAATCCAAATTAAAACTGACATTTAATAAAATAAAAAGTATGAAATTAATACAGATAAAAAACTACTGATTACAACCACACCATAACTGGGGTCCATCGTGAAAGACTACTCAAAGGAAATTAAACCAGCTTTTGTACGACTGTGAGAATAGGCAGCATCTGCCCACACTATAGTGCATACAGAACAGCAGAACAAGAAACTACTTATGAGGGATGAAACCTTCACACCAGAACTACTACCTCGATTACGCTACCCCTACCTGAACCAACCCATCCCGAAAGAAGAGCACAAGCTCAAGCTCAAACAACCAGCTAAGCTGGGAAGGTAAAAGGCCCTTGGTATACCAAGGGCCTTTAATTTAAGGTTATGTGCAAATTGGGAAAGTCTTTAAATCCAGTGCACAAGCCTGGACATGCAGCCGACATAATGACATGGTCTTCAAACATGTCATGTTTGACCATGTCCATGACAAACATGGCATGGTCTTCAGATAAAGTGTACATTGTGTTAAGTGGGAGGGTGTGTGAGTTGGGGTAAAACACTATCAATGCATCAGCTAAGAGTATAAAGTGTATTGAGCTGAAGCATCAACAATATAAATTTTTTTTTATTTTATGTGACGAGTGGTCTTGTACATTTAATTTACACATCTTTATAAAGAAGTTAGATAAATGACATGTAAATATAATTTACATAATTTTAAAATTATTTAATGAAAGATTTGGTTTGTTATGAACTTTATCACATGTTAGCCTCAGTTGTGAAATTGCTACCTGGTACAGAGTGCATATTACTGCAGGAATGACGGAGGCTCTCGCTGAAGAGATGAGGATGGAGAGGCGTTCTGGAGTGAGAGTTACAGCAGTTCATCCATTCCTCATATCTAATATTGAAGATGTTGCTCCTAACCTCAAGTAAGGAACACGTGAATGTGGTATATTCTGCATCACTCTGACATATTACAGCTTTATTTTAACATTAAATAATGTAATACTATACTGATTTTTTAAGTTGCTACCATAATTCTAACATCCTCCGCACATTACTGCTTTTGTTTCACATTTAGCATTTTTCCTTGCAATGTAACTGATTATTTTAGTTGACAATGGCCTCAGAGCAATGAAAAAAATATAACTGGAAATATTTAATACAACTAAAATGTTATACAAACTCCACTCAAAATCCAGTTAAATTTTCCAAATTTGTCTCCAAGCCAAACTCTGGGTTTGTCAGACTTGACTGAAATACAACAGGTCTTCATCTAAGAGACAAGGACTTTTGCCAAGGTGACTGTCTTATAAATAGCTCTGTCCAAGTTGTGGTTTGAGGTGGCTTTCATGACTACTACTTTCAACATACTCCTCTTGTTGACCACCCTTACAGCATATGATTACTTCCCTGAGTTACTTCAACTCATTTGTATTTCCAGCATCCACCAATGTTCTCTTGTCCTATTCTCTGTTTAAAAAGGCTGTCCTTGTCCACACTGTGTTGCAGGAATGGTGCTACAGTAAGAAAAATAGTTTAAGAAAAACATTACCCAAGCAAATAATGCCTTCAGTCTTTTATTAAATTTCCAGTTCATAAAATCTGCTTGCCTCTTCTATTCGTAGAATGTATCATTTGGGATACTTTTCTTGATATATCTCCTCTTAGTGTCTCGCTAATGTATAGTTTAAATTTATGTTTTTGTATAGGTTTCCATGGCTCTTTGAAATCTTGGAACCCAGCGATGCAGCATCAAGGATCATCAGGGGTGTCAGGAGGAGTCAAGAGGAAATATTTCTACCAGAAAAACTGAAGCCCCTCATGGTGTTCTCAAAGTGAGTCAAAGGCATTGAAATTTTTGTCATAAAGTTGCATGGTAAATATTCTCTTTAAAAGAGCACGGAAATCATTTCAAAATTAACCAAGATTTCAAGCACAATGATCAACCCCTTTGCTGTGATAGTCAGAATTGTGGGGTTATTTGAGTTAATTTATTTGGTTTAATTAGGACAAATGCTAAATCATCTTTACTTTTCTTACCTTTTCACCTTCCCTTTTTTATCTGGTCTATTTTTTCCTCATTCCTATTTTTCTTCCTCTTCAATTTTTGTATTTACTAACTCACTTTCTTGGTTTTCATTTTCTGTCCTTTGTTTTAGTCATTCTTACTCTCAAAAAATCATGCAACCCCCTCTCCTCTAGACACTCTTGGGTATGGTGCTGCCTGGTCCACATTCCGTGTACAGGTAAGGCATTGTGATAAGTGAATAAAATGGATTGTCATCAACACTGTGTTGCAATTACTAAGCTTATGGTTCACTTTGTAAGAGCACAGTAATTCAAAATAAACAGAACATTTTGTTACAGTACAAGTGTATAGGTGTTTCAAATAAATCTGCATTTATTTCAGGGTATTACCAAGAAAACTACGTCGCTTGTTTGGAGATTATATGGAAAATTAGAAAAACTTCTTTCAAACAACCAACTGATTTATCAGCAAGTGATAATTAAAGAACTCGGGTGTTAATTGCTCTCATAAAAAATGAAAATGTGCATTTTACCATAAATGAGTTTTTAATAGTTCAATGATCATTTACTAAATGCTGTACTCAAATTTTCAATAATATTTTATTGTCTGCAGCCGTGATGTGTTTTATAGTTTGTAACATATTGATATGACTCCGTGTTGTCAGGGACGGCAAACTTGCACTTAGATTTATCAAGGTTCCGCCTAAACCAACTTCTTACCTTCCCAGTGTTGTCACCCGGTTACCTTGTGTTTATTTCGGGGAAGCAATGTCCCTACAGCCCAGTTTCTGACCAGGCCTCCTGTTGTGTAACCCACTAAAGTTGTTTAATTCCTGGGCACTTATTACTGCAAGGTGAGCAGAGGCATCATGTGAAAGGAAATGTTGGCCAACTGTCTGTCCTACCCTGGGACTCGAACCTAGGATCCTCAGTTGTGAGCCGACGACATAGATGATAATGGAATAGCTTTTCAAAATACCTGTAGAGTAACAAGAATCAAAGATGTGGACAAACAATTAGGTACAATGATAAATCGCAGTAAAATAAATCATTTACTAATCAACAGCCTGACACTACTTTCAATATTTTGTCTAAATCTGAATTTCTGGATTAAAGATTCAAATTCTTGTTCTGTATTATGATCATCATGCCAGTATCTTTTCACTAAAAATATTACCAGGGTGCAGAGCAATATGTACAAGGTGTCCCAGAATTATCTATTTCTATGAAATTGAACAAATCTTTTAAAATCCTACATACAGGTAATGTCATGTTTTCACCAAATTTTGATACAAAGAAATTTATAAATCATAGGTCAAATCTTTATTGAGAACTTTTAATATGAGCTCTGTCTGTATCCCTGCATATTTAAAATCTAACTAACATTGTGAAACACATTTTGAACAGATCCAATTCTTTTAAATTTGCTAAAGCTCACGAATTGCTTTGTCTGTAGGACAGATCCTGTGAAATTTCCCTGTAAATCTTTCTCTTATTTCATTATCACAATTCTTTAATATGGGATGACAATAAATGTGTTCTTGTGTATTTATTATTAAGGTTAGTGTTTTGAGAGAGAGATGAAATAATTTAGAACTTTTTAAATTTTAATACATGTTAAACATAATAAACATCAATAAACTTAAGTTTTGAACAAGTTTGTCCAATTTCAGAGAAATATAGCTAATTCAGGGGCATACTGTACAGTATACAGTGTCTGCACAACACATAACACGCACATCTCCTGTACCAGGCGAGTACGACGGGCTCATCATAGCCCATGCTGCCTGGCACATTTTGTTCCGAGTGGCTGAATCTAAAACACCAAAAAGTGTCCACATTACTATATAGTGTTAAAAATTGGATTTTCTCAGCTTATGTTGATTTTTTGTTATAAGGAATTACAAGTACAGTACTGTATTGTGTTGCAGAAAGATCTGTTTGAAGTAGAACTATTTTTTTTATAAAATTTACGATTAAATAAAAAAGTACAGTAATGATTTTTCTAAGACTTAGATAATATTTCAGGAATATCATATATATATGTAATTAGACAAACAATATTGCTAATTACATTTAATGAACTTATCTAGATATTTAAAGAATTATATAAAACATTTGTCTTGCTATATTTTATTTATCTTTTTATGGTCATCTTGTTTTAGTGAGCAGCAAGACATATATACTGTACCTGTACAAACTTAAGGAGGGAAAGGTTAGTAAAAGTAGTTTCATTAGCTTTGTCATGAAGCTACAAACACATGCAGACATTTGTAATGAAAATCACAAAAATTAATAGACAAGATACAGTATCTCCATACATAGAAGTGAATTATATATTTTGGTTGCAACCCTAAATGTAAAGCCAAAATTAGAGAGGATCCGTGATGCAAGTGAGCAGTTGCATCACATTTCTCTTGCTTTGGCATCCTTGCAGGTACAAATGTATTTCACTTATATTGAGAGTGCGGAATTCTGTAAGTGCGTGTTCAGCATCTTGACTACTTCTATCATGCAAAGAATCGCCTGTCATGGCTATTTGAAATATGCATTCAGTATGTTTCCCGAGCTGCTACTCTATTAGATATAAGAGGCATTTTATATTGTCAATGTGTCTAAATGTGAACAATTATAAAGACTAACATTCAAATAAATATTTGTCTAGCACATTTTTCAGTATACCTAAAAATCTAAACACCTAAAAATTTTGTAAACAGACTGCATTAGTTTGAATTATATTGTATTAATTTACTAAAGTTCAAAGAAGAAACCATGAATCATTCAAATTAATATATAGTAATTACTTTACAGGTGTGTTTGCAGTGAGCATGGGAGGGAAACTGGTATGGTTAATGCTTGTACAGTAATATGTGAATATACAATACTGTATATATAATACTTTTATTTGTATATACACTACACTACTGTAATTTAAACACTGTACTATAGATACATTCACAAACAAATATCATTTAATTGACAATGGATTACACAAATTTTCAAATTACTTGAAAACTTAAAGTTAATAAATTACTAAGAAAATCAGCCTGAATTTGCATATAACAACATATGTATGGTCTTTAAATTGCAGTAGTTTACAGCAATATATCAAGTAGCTTTTTTCGATAATGAAAGTACAGTGTACTTAAAAATTTTCTTACAGCTATGATTATATACTTAAAGAACCATAATGCTCTTAATAGAAATAGAATATTTTAATCCTTTCTCAGTGTATCCGTGCTTGGACCATTTTCTTCCAGTTACTGTACTTCTGCTGATTGGAACAGCTTTCTTTTTTACCCACATTTAGCAAAAGTTATTGTCAACCAAAATACTGTATTTGGAAACTGCTATTTTAAAATCATGCCTCAGAATTCACAACTGCCAATAAACAGTCAAATCTGGTTATCTTCTTCAACAATGTCTTAATGAAAATAACTAAGTATGAATACAGTACTTTAATAGGGTTGTGAAAAAATATATGAATATTAAGTGAAAATAATTCATTTATATGAACTTCACTGGTAAGGCATCCCATCTGAGCACCATGTGATACATGGTCATTTACTAAATCCAGATTTGCATCACACAACTTCTTTCCAAAATTTTGCTACAAGCTAGAGTACAGATTCCTTACACCTAATGCCTTGGTTCATTCAGAAGTTACTAGTTTCCGAGGAGTTTGTCAACTGTTGTGAGTTTTCCTGAGGAAGGTCAGTTATTTGAGTTAGGGATCTTGATAAGCCTAGCAGGTATTCTATCACAGACAATAATAAACCATATCTTATTAGCATATTCTTTTACCTTGATGACCAAACCACAACGCATAAGATGGAGACGCTGTTGTTATTTGTGTGTTATTTATCCCATTATCACTTGATAATGGTCCAGGACGGACCGAAACGTTGTCGCTTCTCCATCTTCCGAGTTGTGATTTGGTCATCTTTTTTCAGCCACTTTATTGACTCATCATCATTACCATTTACCTATTTTAAGCCCTCCTTCCTCATCACATCGTACAGTCAAATCCGTCACCTTCTCCATTGTAACTTTTCAACTCTTCCAAGCTCCTTCCAGCAAGATACTTTCCTTTAGGCTTCTGCTCATCTGAACTTTATTCTTGCACAGTGGTATTATTTCTGCCTTTGTTCAGTTATATGGCACCTACATTATTCTCAAAGTGGACACACACTTTGCCTAAATGTTTTACATATAACTATATAACCCTCACCCTCTTGGAGAGTCGATGGGTCGCCACAGTCACACCATTCCTCCTGACACATTACACCTGACTTTCCTCCTCAGCTCTCTCTTGCCTATTTAATGCCTGTCCCTACCTGTCCTCATCACAATCGACTTGAGAATGGTCCAGGACGGACCGAAACGTCGTCGTCCCTTCAATTTCTAGTGTGTGGTCTGGTCAACACACCATTCCTCGTTTCACTTCATCAAACCCCTGTACCTTATTATACATTAGTGTAAATATATATATTTACTTTGTGTTTGTCACCAAAACTAACGTAACAATGAAATGTTATAATAGCATTCCTCACACCAGCTTGGTATTCAATACCTTCTTCATTATTAAATTTGTAAGGCTATACAGCATATCAGTGATTTCTGTTTACTTCCACATATCATTCATCTTCCATATGTATATGAATGCACTGAAATTTCAAGGACAAATTAATCTCTAGACAAAATTCATTAAGAAAATCTACACTACATTTCTGCCTAGTATTTCCTGTTCATTAAAAACAGAACTTGACATGAGTTTTTCACTCTTGCAATCATGTACACTTAGTGATTTATCACCCTCCATTAATAGAATATACTGTACTGTACAATGTTTTATCACGTACAGTATTGTTTCTTTTTACCTCATGTTTGGGCCTTGTCTATTATTCTGTTAAAGACATTTTTACTTTTATCTTTAATTCCAAGAGAAAATCTTATTTGTTCCATACTCTCTTGTTTTAGTACAATGATATACTGAATGCTTGAAAACAAACAGGACTTTCTCAGGCAATTACTATACTGTACTTTGTGTACCACTTAAAAAAGAAAAAATTACACTTGAAAGCAGAAGATACATTTGATAAATTTGAGGTCACCCCTTCAAGAATGAAAACTAACAGAGAGAGTATAAATATAAACCATTAAAGAACATACTTCATTGAAACAAAGTAAAAAGCAACACACAAGCAAATGAATATCTATCAGTCAGATACCATAATATAATCCATAAACATACATTATTCAGCTGCTGTACACTGCTGAAAAAATGCTGGAAACCAATATGAGGGAGGACGGTCCTGGTCATCTCGCCAAGCAACACCCACTCTTAGTAGATGATCCAGTGTACGGCTAACACGTTCCTGTGTCCACCCCAGACTTGATGTTGCAGTAAATACAGTCATATGGCCAACATTTTCGGCCTGAATATTAGAGAATAGTCCATGAATAGTATTAAACTTTAAAATTATATTTTTTTATTTGTAACAAAAAATAACTGAAGTTTATGGTAAACCAGTGTACAATATTTCCCAACTAGACCTGCTTTGAATGAAGCTGATTAAATTATAAGTATTGTAAAGGAAAAATGAACGAGTTCTTAGACAATAATTACTGTAGTGTAAAAAAAAGGGGAGGATAATTAAATAGTCATTAGCCTTCCAGGCAACTTTAAGCATGCTGTCTGAATGTCAAGTGCTGGAACTTGAGTTATTTATATGTTTTGGGTGTAAACAAACGATTCAATTTGGATTCAGTGTGGGGCAGGAAATGGCAATCACATAGGAAGGACATGAAAGGAAATTGGTCTGATAGATTATGGATGCATTCACACACATGTACAGATATGTTTAAAACAGAATACATACATTTTTCTGCTTGAAATCATAAGTATATATATATGCCCAAATTAAATTTAGCATCATAAAAATATCCATAGAAGTTTTCATTAGTATCAGGCCAACAGTTCTCGAGAAAAATACATTGTAGTACTGTACTAAACTAGCAAATAGACGAGTTGTGAGAAGATAAAGGCATCAGTATTTTTTGTATTATTAAGTAATAGGTAAAATGAAGGATAAGACTATTGTGAATGTAAGCAGAGGGTGCATACATACATGCTGGAGGAGTGTAGTGTGGTCCATTGAGAGTTCACCAG